>NC_048417.1:14018438-14070670 GCF_013103735.1 Etheostoma cragini
CTTTGGAATGGCTGATTTGAGTCTTCAAAGATGATACGAAGCTGCGGTTGAAATGTTATCTGAACATACTAAAACATCGCACTCCTTCACAAGATTTATGATGATGATTCTGACCTGCTCTCCTCACATCATATGTCAAACTGTGCCTCCTATGGGCAACAAAATGTCTTGTGATATTAGCTGAAATACTCTGTTACACACAGGAGCTTGGGGTTTTTTAGAAAAGCAACACTACCAAGTGTCTCTTTCCTTTTTAACTGCGTGTTAGTCGATGCAGCTGTGATTGAGGAAAGCTGTGCCGCAATCGTCAGAGTCAGTCCTGCTCAGCCTCACAGTCAGCCTCACCTCTGACAGGACAGGAGGGGCAAGACTTCAACACAATTAAGGACAAGATCCACCCTCTCTCTCTCTCTGGCCTCCATCTCTTCACAACAAACTAGGTGGTTGCTTTTAGCAGATGAAAGAAAAGGATTTGAGCTCCTCCTCTAAAATCCCCGGAATAAATCATTTATGTTTTTATGATTGTGTGTTTTGGACCACATGCAATATCAGTTGTGAGATTTGGTTTGTCTTCTCTTTGTCTGACATTGAGTTTACTAACGCCACTGTTTGCTTTGCTGATTTTTTTGTTTTCTGGAGGTCAGAAAGAATGAAGCCGTAATTTGTCTGCCTCCCTGCGGACCAATGAATGTTGTCTAGACATTGACAAAGCCAAACAGACACTGGACCTCTCCAGATGCTTTTAAGATCACTCCACAAGGCACATTAAAATATTATAAATCCTTCCAGCACTTTTAAAATCCCCTTCTGCTTTATTAGACTGACAGAAAAAGAAGTAGCTCTGGAGCAGAATGAAGACATCTTGAAAGGCCATTCACTCTTCTCATTGTGTGAAATTGTCAGGGATACGCTGTAGTCTTTCAAAGTGAGGAAGTGTAACTGTAAATGACACGCAAGCCTGATCTTAAGCAGGACAACACCCAGCTCTTCTTCCTTCATTACTCTCCTAATTGGTTTATTTTTACAGATCCCAAAAGCTGGTGGATCGGGGTAGCTTTGTATTTGGGCGTATGTGATCTAATGCTACCCACCTTATGAGTGTGAGATGATCTGGTCCTCATGTCATGTGTCTGTATTTATTTTGTTTAACAGTCATAGTTTGTTTAACGTTCCTCTCCCTGCTTGTTTGGACTGAGACAGACCTACATCTTGTTCTGCTCTGTATCATCTCAAACCACAACTTCAAAGGTTTTCTACACAGTTAGGCGAGGCTTCAGCAGGGTGTGTTAACAAAAAACAACACAAGAAGTGAATTTCACTCCCTTGTTACATTTGTGCCCCATTCCTCTAGTCTCTTTGAAGTCAAAATATGTCAAATTAAGGAGATGTTCTCATAATATGTTGTGATTCAGTTGGATATGCACTGATTCTGATAACGAGCCTGTACTTAAATAAGTAAACCATTCTGTTGGTGATTAGCTTTCTGCAGTAATTCAGTCGCATTGCGTGGCCCCTTTTATTCCACATTCAGTTGATGAGTTTTCTGCTCTGTCTCAAAGATCATCTGAATTAAACCGAACCAGCAGAAACTGCTCTGAGTGAAACTGCAGATGTTTAACTCTGCAGCTTTAATGGCATGTGGAGTGATGTCATACTGAGCCTCTAACTGCTCCTGCGCTTTGTTAAAATGGCAACATATGCTCGCACACAAAAAGCTGGAAAATGTGAATTTTACTTCATTGGTACATTTGTGGATATTATATAATGCGAGGATTGATGCTCTTGTGTCATTGTTTTCTGCAGGATACGGCCTCCCTGGGATCCCAGAAAGGCGGTTTTTCCAAACATGGCTGGCTCTATAAAGGCAACATGAACAGTGCTATCAGCGTCACCATGAGGGTGAGACAGTGGTGGGGGCCACATTCAGAACTCAAACCAATAGTCAATTAACTGATTGTTTGTTGTTTTGAAAAGTAAAATGAGTCACTTTTAAAGCACAAATGCTAAATCATTTGATGGTTCCAGCATCTAAAATGAGTCAGGATTGGCTTTTGGCAAGTTGAAGACATTTGGGCTGTGTGAAATTGTGGTGGGCGTGTTTCACAATTTTCAGACATTAAGACGCTTAACTGATGAATAATTAACTGATAAATCTATAATGAAAGAAAGCTTTGGTTGCAGCCCCATTACTTTCCAAATGATGTATTGTATTTATGTTGTGTTTGTAGCAATGATGAAAAATTAAAAACATTACAAAACAATACATATTAGCAGAGTAGAGATTTCTGTCTTCAGTAATCATTTTTATATTGTATCATGCAACGGGTCTGTAGAGGACTTGAAATTGTTATGACCAAAACAGAGAATTTTGTTGTTCCAATTGTTTTTAACTTGAATGCTATTTCTTCTTTTAATTTCAGTCATTCAAGAGGAGGTATTTCCATCTGACTCAGCTCGGGGACGGCTCTTATAATTTGAATTTCTACAAGGATGAGAAGATTTCCAAAGAGCCCAAAGGAACCATCTTCTTGGACTCCTGTATGGGTGTGGTTCAGGTATGCTCTAAAATTTGCTTTATCTTTGGCATGAAGGCTGCGATTGTTAAACTGCGATGACACTGGATGACCTGCTTTGCCAAACGGGATATCCCATGGCCTTGTCCCTCATGGAAATAAAGTGAGAAAACGGACATAGCAGCTTCCTCTCCACATTTCTTTTCTCCACAAACATATTTTTCAACATGCAGAATAAACGTTAAGTTACAACAAATTATATAACAAAGCTATAGCAAATTCCTCTAACTATGATGGTCTGCTGCAGAAAACTGTGAGACCCTCTCTTGTTCATTTTCCTGAAACCGGACTTCTCTCCTCCCTAAGGTTAGGCTTTACTGCTGACTCTCAGCTGGTAAAACAAGGTGAATGCTGAGGTCTCACTTCCATGCACTTTCCACTGGCCTCACAATCAATGCCACATGCATGCATCTGAGTTTAGGCCAGCACTCACTAGGTGTATTATCATCTGTCTATCATCTCAATAGATGGAAAGAAACTGACCTTACTGATGAGGTCCCCAGCTGGCATCAATCTGAAATTATTTGTGTTTGTCCAAGACTGTCTTCCCAGAACATGATTCCTATCATGTGAAGGGGGAGAGTTATCAACCCAGCATTTCGATGGAGGAAAGGGTCACATATGGTGTCTGAATGCAGTTTTTTTAGGTTTTATCTGTGTAGATTATGGTACCCGTGCCATGCCCCTGAGTTTCCCCAAAACTCACCACCACCAAGTTTTCAACCACAGACCTTTACTCTGTTACATTCCTCAGTCTTGGCAGAAGGGAAGTATAAGACCTCCTAGTTCAGTCCAGTCTGGCAAGAAACACGAGAGGATTGCATTGTCCAATTTCTGTGCAATAACATACAGTATGTTTTATATCACAAATCCATTACTTTAACCTCATTATGAATAATATTGTATTATCATGTTTTCTTAAACGATTAAAACAAAACAAGGTGGATACACTATTCAAAACGTAAAAGGTAATTATGAAACACACATACACAGAGAAATAAACAAAATGAAAAAAATAAACCAAAAAGATTTAAAAAAGACATTTGTCATCAGTTTTTAAACGTTTAATTTAAATTTTCTTAGTAATTAAATTTAACGGGCAATAATAGAGGAACATTTTTGTCCACAAAGGGGTTCTTACATGTACTGTATGTATCTCATTAATAATAATCTACAGACCAACTGTTTAGACATGCAGAAAACGTATGGATGTATGATACATACAAAATCTGGATGGATGCTGTGAGAACCGGTTGACCAAAGGACAGGGAAATGCTAACCAGCCGAGGCTACATCAGTTAAGTGGGCAGTAGCACAGTCTGTAGGGAGTTGGGTTGGGAACCAGAGGGTTGCTGGTTCAAGTCCCCGGGTGCTGTTGCTGGTTCAAGTTGGGTAAGGAGTGTGGTGGTGGACTGGTAGAGAGGTGACAGTTGCTTTTGAGAAAGGCACCAAACCTCCAATTGCTCGGGGTGCCTGTACATCATCAGCTGCAGCCCCCTCACTATGACATCTCTCCGTAAGTGCATGTATAAGTGTGTGTAATTCAGGCCTGTGTGTAATGTGTATAATAACAACACAACAACACCTGATTAATAAAGTATAAAAAAGTCTGATCGCATATACATCAAATAAAGAAGATGTTCTCAAAATATGTTGTGATTCAGTTGATTATGATAAAGAGCCTGGACTTCAATCAGTAAACCATTCTGTTAATAGTTAACCTGCTGCAGTGATTCAGCAGCACCGCACAGCCCCTTGTATAACACACACAAACCAAAATCCCAAAGATCATCTGACTTAATCTCAGCCAGCAGAAACTGCTCTGTGAGTACTGCAGATGTTTAACTCTGCAGCTATAATGGCATGTGTAGTGATGTTATTCTGAGTCTCAAGCTGCTCCTGGGCTTTGTTAAGATGCCATCATATGCTCAAACGCTCATTTGCTACATAATGAGGTGAACAGCAGTCCCTATAGGTTAACAAATAACAAAAGGTCTTAGAAACTACTGATGTGCTGAGAAATGTGGTTTGATGTTTAATTTTTGCTTTTCTTTTCTCCTACTTTACCGTCATAAGAATACACAAACTAATAATATCATGAAAACTATTTTGACTGGTTTGTCCACTCATTTCCCAGAGGATGTGTGCAGCAACGGAGACCAGTCCTCCTACCTTTCAGATGATTAAGTCTGTTTCTCAAGACTGCAGTTTTATTTCCCCTCTCTATGTTTACTCAGTCCGTCTCCCTCCCTATCACTCCCACTCGGCTGTTTGAACATTGCAGACAGGCTACAGTGATAACCACAGCATAACAATCCACTAACTGCTGACAAAAATAAGATGACTTCCATATTCAACTCAAGAAATACTGCTTGAATACTTTATTAAAACGCTGTGTAAAGGATAACTGCAGCTGAATCAGCATTTATAGGTTCTGAATGGGCTGTAAAAGAAAGAAGCCCAAATAGGACAGAGACATCATTGAGGTCATAGTTAAGCACTGCATATCCGGCTCATTTTCTGTTGATTTCACTCAGCCGCACCATTTAACTTTAGAAAAGTGTCTGCTGTGGTCCTAGCAGAGCTGCAGGCTTTGTTACGCAGATGGAAAAAATCTGCACCTCCCTAACTCAAATTGTCCATTTCTTTTTCAAAACAGTGACTCATATTTTGTAGATCTTTGGAACTTAAATTTTTAGTCATTTATATTTTTTTAAATATTGACCTAATTGTTGCAGGCTCAACACTGCAATACAAGGAAGTGGTCATATTAAAGTAAAGAAAGTTGGGATTTAGATCATAAACTATGTGTAAAAATCTGGTAAGCAGGCAGTTGTGAGATGTGAGCTTTGGATAGTGAGACAAAAGCCTGCCATGTCCAGAACTGTGTATTAAAATTATAATTATGAACCAAACCGCTCCCTTTTTGATTAAAAAAAAAAAAGTCTTTGTTTTGTACTTAAATTGTTTTTTTATCTTTTAAGTCTGACTTATTTATTTAATTTACATGTTGTTTTCTCTCCCCTTTTCTCTTCTCTCCTGCTCTTATCTGATTGTTGTGGATGCAGAACAACAAGGTTCGACGGTTTGCTTTCGAGCTGAAGATGCAGGATAAGAGCACCTACCTGCTGGCTTCAGACAGTGAAGGAGAGATGGAGGACTGGATCAACACGCTCAACAAGATATTGCACAGCAGCTTTGAGATTGCCATGCAAGAGAAGAGGAATGGAGACATTCATGATGGTGTGCATATGCATGTGTTTGCACGTTTGTTTGTGTGTGTGTGTGTGTGTGCATTTTTCCAGCACTCAAAGTAACACAAATATGAAATGAAATATTATTTTGTGTTAGTCAAAACATTATCAAAGCTCAATTTATGTTTTTTATTGTCATGTAAAAACGTTTGTGGTTCAATTAAGAAACTTGAATGAAAAAAATAAGTTTTTGCAGCTTTTGTGTGTTCCCACTAGCCAGATTATGTGAATTATGTAAGTGTTTTAATTCCTAAAGTATCTGGACAACATCTCTACTGCAGTTTTCTGTTAAAATTTGTAGAGCTGCAATGATTATACAATTATTTAACTAGATAATCAACAGATATAATTAATCTGCAACTAGTTGCATAATTTATCATTTTAAGTACCTTTTCAGGAACAAATTTCCAGTTTCAGCTTTTTAAATTGAACTGGTTTCTTTAGTCTTCTGGTGGTAAAGTGAATATCTTTGAGCTTTGGACGGTCGGGCATCCCAACATTTGAGGATATCAGCTGGGGCTTTGTGAAATTGTGATTGACATTTTTCACTAATATTTCATAGACAAAATGTTAATGGAGAGAATGGTTGAAAGGATAATTGATATTGAAAATAATCATTGGTTGCAGCCCTAAAAATGTGATAAACCTTAATAAATTAATTAATGGAATTGTTCTAGAAGCTGCAAAGGTGAAATGTTGCACACTAAGCTTCTAAGATGAAACATTCCTTCAGTTATTATATCCAAAATAATAATTAACTATACTTGAAGATCCAGTAAATCCACTCATCATTGCCATTTATTTACTCTGGGATACTGTATGAACCTGAAGCTCATTCACACCAACATCCACTCACTACTCGAGGCTCACTTCTCACCTACTTTTCCCCGGCCCTGTAGTGTAATGATGTGATTTCAGACCACCCAGGCTTTTAATACTCATCTCCTGTCTCATAGGAGGCTTAGCCGTGGAGGAAAGAGGCTGAATGCTTTTACACATAACACTCCACTAATCATCCCCATCTCCACAGCTTTTATTAACCATGTTGTGCATTTGAGAGAAAAACAATTGTTCTTGAGGAGATCTCTGAGCTTTCATTAATGTATCATTGAGACCTGCAGTATCTCCAGCTCAATCTTACTGATTTATGTACAGTTGAATTACTGTTTACTGAACTTTGACATGTCAGTAAGCGATTAAGGGGGTTTTACAACACAGGGAGGTTTTGGTGATGCTCTCCAATCTTTGGCTTGCATCCAATGATTTCTTGTTTGTCCTTGTAGATGATGATCTTGGAAAGTCAGACAGTTCCTCTGGCAGCATGGACAGCTTTCAGGTAGGTCCTACCTTCTCAACTAGCTGCTCACACTTTCAGTACATCATCACATGGAGTTGCAGCATTAAATCTTTGTTCCTCCTTTCTTATAATTGTAAGGAAGATGGCCTTTTTTGCCACAAACATGTGGCTTGGATTTAGATTTAAAAGTTGCTTATTACCCACCTAATTTCTCAGTCATTCATTTGTTTTCTGCAAATTAAACCTCAGGCTTTTAAACATGTTTCCAACAATATTCAAGATTTGCAAGATATCTAGTAGTGGAAAAGGCTGACACTTGCTTTGACATTATGAAACCTGCATCAGGATTTTTAAAGATATTTGAGGATTTAAACATCTGTGTTTTTTAAATGATTTACTGACAGATGACCTACAGGCTGCCAAAGTAGTTTTTTTAGTTATTTATGCTGTAACAGTGCTGAGGGGCACACAATAGTAAATCCATATGTGCATGGAAACTGGTGGTAACTAGGAAACAGCTTGACAGGTTACACTGAAGTGTATGTTGGTACCACCTGACTCTCTTCTCAGCGTGGTCAGCCTGTAAAATATGATGCCTCATTTCCAGATGGCAAAAATGTTCTAATGATAAAACCAACTAAGTGGAAATCTCTTAAATTACACTTTTGAAGTTTCAGATGGGGTTGTGGTTTTAAAAAATTAAGGAAATGCCTTTCTTGTCCTCAGAGTGCAAGAGATGTAGAGTCTAGGATGAGGAATGAGACCAGATTGAAGCTGTTCACCCTGGACCCTGACACACAGGTAACATGTAAAGCACGCTTTAGTTCACTTATTCCCGTGCGGTAATGAGATTCAACTAAACATTTCCTAATGAAAGGTAATGCTTTCCATTGTGCTGTCTTCAGAAACTTGATTTCTCAGGAATAGAGCCAGATGTGAAGCAGTTTGAAGAGAAGTTTGGTAAACGTGTTCTGGTGAACTGCAATGACCTCTCGTTCAACCTGCAAAGCTGTGTGGCCGAGAACGAGGAGGGACCAACCACAAACGTAAGGCTCATCTCTTACTGGCTACAATAGGCCTTAAATAACAGAAATATCATTATCCGACTGACTAAAGACGGATTAAATGGTTTGTTGGAGCGGCCGGACGGACTCCTCTCATTATTTGAGCCATTGAAGGACTGCTGTTGGCATAGCAACTAGGCTACAGACTTAGTAATGGTGAGCAATCTGTATAATGGAGCCTGATGTCCTGCTGCCCCTCTCAACAGAAACTGTCTAATAAAGAGTCAACATGTCTCCACAGATACACGGACATCACACACACACACACACACACACACACACACGCAGAAAAAGCATTTTTGATTCACCGGCTAGCTACCGCCACTGGTGAATCCTGAGCGTTAGATACTGCTTAAGAACTGTAAGATGATTCTATTTACATGAGATTATTGAATTACATAGTGGTAAATATATAGTGTCCTTATGTTGTGCAAATGTGGACCTAGATAATACTGTGCACATTGTCTCAGGTGTTATTAATTATTTAGGTTTGCTAAGTGAAACGCTGCAAGTTATACAGGGAATTGATGTATTACATTTGCTGTCAGAGTGGACTTATACTGTATCCTGGCCTAAATGTAGGGTGGAAATGCAATAGCTATCTAGTTAGCTGTGTGTTGTCAAGTCCATGCAGACTTGTTAAAACCATAATCCACATCATCTGTTTGATACGGAATTGTTACTCTCCTTCTCCAGGTGGAGCCATTTTATGTCACCCTGTCACTGTTTGACATCCAGAACGGCAGGAAGATCTCCTCTGACTTCCACGTGGACTTAAACCACCCATCTGTAAGAGGCATGGTGCCCAGTAACACTAGTCAGTATGTGAACGGCGTAGGGGACACCCACCCTGAGGGGCAGCGGTTGGTCCATGGGGTGCCAGAGGCAGCCATGCAGTATCCAAGACTGGTAAGTCATGACAATGCCAACAGGATGTTTAGCTGCTATGTTTACCATGTTAACCATCTTAGTTTAGAGTGTAACATTTCCTCATTAGTACTATACCCGCCAAGTACAGATGAGGCTGATGGGGATGTCATTAGATTTGCAAGTATTTGCACATAAAACAGTAAGACAAATTAAAGTGTTGACCTGATCATGGCGCTAGAGGAAAAGTCAGGATATTACCAAAATCATTAGGATTAATCCTTAATCATTCCCAATAATTGAGATATTTCAGTCATCTCTAGCATGCCCTTAGCATGGCTAAACAATTTCTCAGCAACTCCCCTACCTAAATTTGTCTTCTGTTGTATAATAAAATCTATCAATTCAGATAAATAAATATTCAGCATTGAAGAAGTTCTAACATTTTCATCGTCCCCACAGGGAGTTTTCTCGGTAACTTGCCCCCACCCAGATATCTTCCTGGTGGCTCGCATAGAGAAGGTGCTCCAAGGGGGAATCAACCACTGTGCCGAGCCGTATATGAAGAGTTCAGACTCCACAAAGGTATGTACCCCACCCACAAAGTTCCATCACCATTCTCCACACGAGGCAGCATGTTCCTCCAGACTCAGATTCCACCATTCCAGATTTCAGAGTATTCCACATTATACACAGATAATCATCCTTGTAGTGCTGACCAGTTGTACCGACGCTCAACACAAGCATTGACTTTGGAAGTACAATGTGGTTGTGCACCCTGAAGGCGCTGTGGTGGGTAGTAATGTGATACAGGCAAACAGAAAAAATAGTTTGTGTGTGTGTATGGCAGCATGCTGAATATATTACAATGCTGCATGGCTGAGACCAACTCACATGTCTAAAGTGAAGAAGCTCAAATCACAGTGTTTCTTTTTTCCACTAGGTGGCACAGAAGGTCCTGAAAAATGCCAAGCTGGCATGTTGCCGGTTAGGACAGTACAGGATGCCTTTTGCCTGGGCAGCAAGGTACTCTCGTTTAATCATGAAGGTTTTAACTGTAGTTCTTTCTGTACAAATCAGGTTTTCCCCTTCAGTTTTTAGCAGATGTTCTGTGTACTTTACACCAATACAACACCGCAGCCCATACATACATACAGTGGGGCTCAAAAGTTTGGGCACCCAGGTACAAATTTGTATTAATGTGCATTGTTGTATTGCAGCCAGAGGCACAGGGAACATTTTACGAGTAGAAAGAAAAATGGATTAAATAAAATTCTAGCAAATTTTGGCTAACTTGATGCCATCTCTGAAAAAGCTGAAGTCAAAGAGAGGATGGCTTTTACAAATGGATAATGATCTCAAACACACCTCCAAATCCACGGTGGATTACATCAAGAGGCATAAACTGAAGGTTTTGCCATGGCCTTCACAATCTCCTGACCTCAACATAATTGAAAATCTATGGATAGACCTTAAAAGAGCAGAGCGTGAGAGACAGCCCCGAAATCTCAAAGAACTGGGAGACTTTTGGATGGAAGAATGGGCAAAGATACCTCAAACAATAATTGAAAGACTCTTGGCTGCCTACAAAAAGCGTTTACAAGCTGTGATACTTGCCAAAGGGGGAAGTAGAAGGTAGTAACTCTGCAGGGTGCTCAATCTTTTGCAGACAAGTTTTTTTTTGTTTTCTGTTATTTTGAAAGTGTAAATGATGGAAATAAAATCTATCTTTTTGTGACATATTATACAAATGTCTAATCTCTCAATTGATGCCTTTTGGAGATTTTTTCCATCTTTTCTTGGCTTCTTTATGCACATTAATACAAATTTTTACCTGGGGTTTCCATATTTTTGAGCCCCACTGTACAATGCAGTATGTGGTACAGTCTTTCAAGAAGGACACAATAGTGATTTAGTGATTTTTTTGTTCTTTAAAATAATTCTCATTATATTATGAACTGATTTTACATTTTTCTATGTATCTACATTACAATTCACTAGTCCTATTGTGGTACTATTACCACAAAAGGAACCAACAGGAAAATTTCCTTCAAAATCCTTTAAATATCGTTATCTCAATTGTTAACCATTTTGATAATCAGTTAATCTGTGTTTATCAAGCAAACATGCCGGTGGTTTTAACTTTTTTAATGTAAATACTTGCTGTGTTTCCTGTTTTTTATCAGTGGAACTTAAACATCTTTTTTGAGGTGTCTCCTTTGGCTATAGAGAATTGTGAGGGAAGTTTTTTAGTAGTTTGTGGCGTTAATGACTGACAAAATAATAAATCTGAAAATATGGAGAAAAAAACAGAAACAGATTAATTAATTATGTAAATAATTGTATGTTAAAGCTCTAGTACTGCAAATATTAACATTATCATCATAGTACTCTTGTTTATTTCAACATTTTAGGAAGGTGCAATGTTTCTAACTCTTCTTTTCCTTTTTGCAGGCCTTTGTTCAAAGATGCTTCAGGGACGCTCGACAAAAGTGCTCGTTTCTCAGCCCTGTTCAGACAGGACAGCAACAAGCTATCTAATGAGGATATGCTTAAACTGCTGGCTGATTTCAGAAAGTTAGTAACGCGCTTCTTTGAGTCCTGTGTATTATAAGTTTTCTGAGTAGTCTTGCAGATGTTCTTGAAAGGCATATATGGAAAATATGTTCCTATAGGTTGTACTTTGGAAAATGCTGCTCAGTTTTGAAAATAAGATCACATCTCACATCTGGGAATACAGTGTGTGTGTGTCTGTATACCATTTGTAAATTTTAGCAAAGGCTTAACAGGATTTTATTTTGATTTCCTCAGGCCAGAGAAGATGGCCAAGCTGCCTGTGATCCTAGGAAACCTTGATGTTACCATAGACAATGTAGCTCCCAACTTAACAAGTAAGGCCTCTTAATTCACTCTGTGCAGCCAACATGAGAGATTAAAGCTGTTCCTGCTCAGTGCAGATTGGTCACGTTGTCTGCAGGCTGTTTATTTTTTCTCCCCTTGCTTTTGAATCTGTGTATAGATTGTGTTACCTCATCCTACATTCCTGTGAAGCAGTTTGATGTCAGCGACAAGACCAACATCTTCTTTGAAGTGGAGGAGTTTGTGCCGTACATAGCCAAATGTTCTCAGCCTTTCACCATCTACAACAATCACCTCTACGTCTATCCGAAGCACTTGAAGTACGACAGCCAAAAGTCATTCGCAAAGGTATTTTTTTTTATTCGCAAACCTTTATTGTGTAGTGTTAATTTGAAGGTTTATTGATATTCTCTAACTAAAGTCTTTGTGGTCTGAAGCTTCAGCACTTTTCTCTCCCAGTGTGGCTAACTTCAAGTCAATTGTACTGGTTGTTTGTATCCTCAGGCTAGAAACATAGCTGTCTGCATTGACTTCAAGGACTCAGATGAGGAAGAGGCTGTTTCACTCAAGGTAAACTTAAATCTATCCTGGAAGGGCTTCTAAATCCCCAAAGGATAGCCCCCTTCCACCACAGGAGCCAACTAACTATTTTTATAATGTCACAGTGCATCTATGGCAGACCTGGAGGACCCTTGCTTACCAAAAATGCCTTTGCTGCAGTTTTACATCACCAGCAAACCCCCGAATTCTATGATGAGGTAAGACACACTGCAACAAATTTCAGAAAGGTAAATTAAATACAGTCAATGACTGAATGTTTATTTGTGCTCTAATTCCTTAGTTTAAGATTGAGCTGCCAACCCAGCTCCACGAGAAACATCATCTGCTCTTTACCTTCCACCACATCAGCTGTGACAGCAACAGCAAGGCCAGTACCAAAAAGAGAGAACTGGTTGAGACTCAAGGTAACACTGATTCACAGTCATGTCATCTAAGTTATCTGTATTTTGTACATTTTATATTGTTTCTGGCTTTTAGCATCAGGCTCTTAGCTGACTAGCTTTGCCTCTGTCTCTGCTTTCAGTTGGTTACGCCTGGCTCCCCCTGCTGAAAGACGGCCGGGTGACCATGAATGAGAGTCAAATCCCTGTGGCTGCCAACCTGCCTGCTGGATACCTCAACTGTCAGGAGGGTGCCAGCAAGGTAGAGTGCATCTTTGGGTTGTTACTTCTCAGGGTTCAAGTGCAGCCCTGTCTTTAATTCTTCCGTTAGTTCAAAGCTGATTTATGTGCAGACTTTTTTCTTTTTCCTTTTTTAATTATTTTTAATTTGAAAAAAACCAAAGGGGACAATACATATTAATGAACATTTTCACAAATGTAAATATGCCAGATTGTAGCCTTAGGCTAATTTCCATCTGCAGACCCCCTGGCAGGTTGATGGCACACAAAAAATAATATATACTATTAAGTTTGTGATGTTTTGAAGATGCAAAGCCAAAAGCTACAAACCACAATATAAACAATGTGACTATCAGTGGGATAGGTCTAAGTCTGCCACAAAATGGCATATCTATGGAGATAATGGAATGCAGAATAATTACTGAAATCTTGAGCAATGGATTGCTATTTCTTCTTTGAATGACAGCATGTGGGCCCTGAAGTCAAATGGGTGGATGGAGGCAAGCCTGTGTTTAAGGTTTCCACTCACCTTGTGTCCACTGTCTACACTCAGGTTAGTTTTTGTTTTTAACAAACTTTGAGTTATCTGTGAAATCTAAATTTTTGCTGTAGGATAAACTTCTGTAATCTGATGTTCATTGTGTCTCTCATAGGATCAACATTTGCACAATTTCTTTCATCACTGTCAGAGCACTGCACCTGAAACCCAGGTGTCAGGTGGAGAACTGGTCAAATACCTAAAGGTAACACAATGGGAATTCAAACTGGGGATTCAATACAAATTCTAACTTAAATACATGCCAATTAACAGTTAAGATAATTTGTTAAAATGTAACTTTTTAACAACTAAATGTGTAGACCTTATGTCTTCATTAAAGGCATTGTTTCTGTCTTGAATGGTGGTAAATGTATTTGCTAGTAATGTGTTTACATGCTTAAGAGAACTTTAAAAGAGACTTGATGCTACACTGAGTCAGGTTTAAACCACACTAACCCACAATGTTGACATGTAGTACACGTACATTCCAATGTTGGCATGTACTGTGTAACTGAGTTCACATGTTGAGGATTGGGAAATAAGTCAGAACAGAGTGAGATTTGATTTCCTTGGATACCTAAAGGAAAAGGTTTAACGTGTTTTCACACTTTGACCTCTCAGCTAACCGTAGCTGATCCTCACCGTTAAACTGCTGAGTCACACTGGGTTGGAGCTGAATCACGTGGAGATTAATGTTCTACTCTGTGCCGTAGCTCGTCAACAGCGCAATCTTCTGGACAGTTTGTGCTGAGCTTTTTCTATTTCCGTTTAAATAGAATTCAACTTTACCTTACCTGCAAAGATTAGACTGGCTGCAATAAATATGTGAAATATTTATCCCTAGCTGACTTAATTCTTTTGCCATTTTTTCTGTGGTACTGGTAGCTCAGTTATCACTTTAACCAGCACACACTCTCTTATTCCAGTTCATGGGAATCTCATTTCATTGTTCCCTTGGCCGACATTGACATGTAGAACAACACATGGTCCAGTGCATCTCTCGGGTTCTAATGTAAACACAGTGGTTGACACGAACAATAGCCAGAGGGTCAAACAGCAGGTCAGTTGTGTAGACTGGCAGCTCGCCAAATGACGTGCAGGGCTTGAGGTAGTTTCCTGTACACAGCAATGATGCACCAGTACCTACACTCCAGGCGAATGAAGCATGGTGCATGATAAGCACAGTGTTTTTCAATCATGTCCTTCTGTTTTTGTTATTCAATTAGTTTCTTCACATACTCTTATTATTTATTTGCCTACTGTGCTCTTTGTTTGAGCAGTGAGAGAAGATAATGTCACTGTTTTCCAAATTTCTTCTCATCTTCTCTTCTTTAAGAGCAATGCTGTCAAACTCTACATGAACAAATCTCTGTGATATGTTATCCCCAGAGTCTGCATGCCATGGAGAGCCATGTTATGATAAAGTTCCTGCCTACAACCCTGAATCAGCTGTTCAGGGTGCTAACCAGTGCCACCCAAGAGGACGTGGCAGTCAACGTCACCAGGCAAGTTTTCCTGAGACGATCCTTGACGAAACAACAGTTTAAATTTCAAGTAATTTCATGTAAATTATGATAAACAAATTGACATAGAATTAGAAGTACCAGAATGTCATTATTTATGTATATAAGAGAACTGTAAAAAGCTCCTTTTGAGGTGAAATGAGCAGATTTCCAATCATTGTTTCCAAAAATTACAACTTTTTTAAAACGCTTGACTGTGAAAACACCAAAATGATTATTAACATATTTTGCCTGATGGTCATTTATTGAGTAGAAGTGACTGATAGTGTGCATGATGTTTTTTTAGTTTTTTGAGGTTTAGATTTGAGACATTCTGGATTTGAGACTTTCTGGTGTGCATAAACTTTGTGGTTATAATTTTAAGTAAAATAAAACAAAATTGTAAGTAAATCCCTAGTAAGGCCTCCTGCTGTCTCAGCTCCTTTGCTCACACATGCTTTCCTTTTTCTATTGTTTCCTTTTAGAGTGATGATTCACATTGTTGCCCAGTGCCACGAGGAGGGATTAGAGCACTACCTGAGATCGTATGTGAAGGTAAAATTCACCTAACGCATACCACAACTCACTCTCTGTATTTTAGTGTTTGTACTTAGTTCTCTCTGAATGTGTTTAATGTAGTTTGTATTCAAGACTGAGCCTCACACGTCCTCAACCAACCGATCGGTGCACGAGGAGTTGGCTAAAGCCATGACTGCTATCTTGAAGCCTTCCACTGACTTTCTCACGTGTAACAAACTCCTCAAGGTAACATATTTGTATTTCTTTTAAAGGATTACACAGTGTATGATTATAACTGACATGAATTTCTTTATTGTTCTCTGATTGATGTTTGTCTGCCTTGCAGTACTCCTGGTATTTCTTTGAAGCCTTAGTCAAGTCCATGGCTCAGTACTTGATTGAGAGCTGTAAAGTGAAGGTAAGTCTGCCACAACATGTGTGTTTGACTCTGTGGTATCTGCTTTACAACAGCTAAGATTTGTCACTGTGGTTTAAAACATGCCAAGTCTTGTGGACAGCCGCAGTACCACCATCAAAGTATTATGTATCCACAGTCTGTCCCACACTGCTCTGCCCTTAAATTGGCTGCATTTATTCATACCGCATAAGGAACCACATCCCTGTGTTTAACTTCTACTTGCATAATGTGGAGGCCACAGTGGAAGCAAGTAAGCTTCACAGGAGCAGGTCACCCCAGCCTGGCAACTATGAGGTTACAGTTACAGTAGGCTGGGTATATTCTATAGTTTTGTTACTGTCAACAAAACCCCTAAAAATACCGAAACCAACACTATGTAATGAAAAAAGATGTGCAACAGTGTGGCTCATTGGCACAAAGTAATAAGGAAAATTCACCATACTTATATTTGAAACTGCGGCGTATTATGCTGTACGATAACATCTGTACGGACATCCGTGCTGTGTCCTACAGCTGTCCAGGAATCAGCGCTTCTCCGCATCCTTCCATCACACTGTGGAGACTCTGGTCAACATGATGATGCCACACATCACTCAGAAATACAAAGACAACCTGGATGCCGCCAGGAACGCCAACCACAGTCTTGCAGTCTTCATCAAGGTCAGGAGCCTTGGTTACTCTACCTGGCGTGGTTTTAAGAAGACTGTGTGTTTTAAGTGTACTTAAACTTATTCATTTATTTGTTTTTTCCCATCCTTTTGTAGCGCTGTTTCAACCTGATGGACAGAGGCTTTATTTTCAAGCAGATCAACAACTATATTAACTGTTTTATGCCTGGAGACCCAAAGGTACACAACACAAACAGTAATCACATTTATACAGACAAATTGTACAACAGCTTGTCTGTAAACATGTGTTTGAGTCTCGTAATAAAGTTGCCTCTCTGGTTTCTGTCGTTTCTAAATGCAGACGCTGTTCGAGTTCAGGTTTGAGTTCCTGCGCGTTGTGTGCAGCCACGAGCATTATGTCCCTTTAAACCTGCCCATGCCATTTGGAAAAGGAAGGATATTAAGATTTCAAGGTGAGGAGATCATCAAATGTACCAAGCTTGATGGTAGCTTGCTTAAATGCCACTGTGCTTATGTTGCCTGTGTTTAAGTAGAATATCAAACAAAACGGCTGTACGGTCAAAGGCCAACACAAATAAAAAAACTCCTACATATATAATCATTATGAAAGGGTAATGAAATACCAATTAAACAGGTTTTATGTTGTTGCCGAAGTCTTTGATTCTGCAGAACATACTTTGTTTTTTGTGTTCCACAATTAGCTTTATTATCTCCAAATGATGTGGTGGAGTCATGCGATATAGGTAGGTACAAGGGGGCGCTGCTTGCATGTCATTTCCAAAAAGAGCAGACTTTCATCTAATCATTCAGCTATTTTTAGAATGTGTCAAATGATTCGCTCAAAAATCTGAACTCAGTCAGTTATCTTCCAGTTTTGCTCTGTCCTGGTTGATGTGGCTTGATTTATCTATCCTTTCAACACCTTGTACAGTAATATTATACTGTTTATAATTTGTGGTTCTTTGTGTGTATAGAAGCTGAGATTGGCTCTTTGCACAGAAGTGGGTGTTTATGTCTGCCGGTGGCTTTTTTCTGGCTAGAAGTGGTTAGGAGTTTATGACTTGCGGTGACTAGTTTATTTACTGTTATTCCTAAAGAATCAGATCTTTTTAATGCTTGCGTGCTAGAAATGCAAGTTTTAAAAGACTGAAGAAGACAAAAAAATGTGTTCTGTCATTTTGGGGAATCTTTGTGTGATTTGGGGTTGCTCAACATGTCTTAGATAATGTTGGAAACCATCTGTGTACAGCTGCCGCTGTTAAATCATAAGCTTTAATCCGGTTTGTCTTTTTCTAAATCGATCCCTGTTGTGGAGCAGCAGCCCTGTCAAAAGAGCCTTAATCTGTCAAACCCAAAATCCGAGCTTTTCTTAAAAACTCTTTTGGCTTCACATTGATTGTTAGATGAAAGTCACAAGAAATCATTTGTCAGAAAGGGAGATATTTGCAATGTTCACCAAGTTTTACTGGTGTCAACAGTGTATTCTGTCCAAGCTTTCCTGTTTTCTTGTTATTGATTTAATTGTCCAAATGATATTAAATCAGACTTAATTTCCTTTCACATCCTTCACTCTCCTTCCTACAAATCCTAATCTCTTCATCATCTTCTTCCTCCCGTCAGACCTCCAGATGGATTACTCGCTGACAGATGACTTCTGCAAGAACCACTTCCTGGTCGGGCTGCTGCTCAGGGAGGTCAGTGTAGGTCTGCAGGAGTTCAGGGAGATTCGTCTGATAGCCATCCATGTGCTGAAAAATCTGATGATAAAGCACACATTTGATGACCGCTACAGCTCCAAAGTAAGCAGTGCCTTCTTACCTCAGTCTCTTGCGCTTCCACTTTACTTCAGTATCTGACACTTGTGATTTTAAGACATTCTGTTGAGATGATTTATTTGTTTTTTAGAGCCAGCAGGCCAGGTTGGCCACCCTGTACTTTCCCTTGTTTGGTCTGCTCCAAGAGAATGTCAACAGACTGAATGTGAAGGAAGTCTCCCCATTCACCGTCAACCACTCCAACAATGTAAAGGAGCCACCTAGTGGCTTTTTCAGAAATACATGATGAAAAACATCACGACATAACACAGTCCTGCCTCCTGGCACCTATACCCGTACCAACATTTGAAAAATGTATTAAATACACAAAGAGAAGGCCGTACACATATGCATGTAGTGTAACACAGTATATTCAGTTCTTTTCAAGAAAGAAATAATAAACAGTATCAAACACTCAAGTCTCTTGAAGTGGTACCAGGCTGTCCACTTAAGTAGGCAAAACATGGACATAAACAGTAGACATATATAATTTTTTAACTTTTTTACATCTACATCATATCTAATTTTATTCATTTTCTTCCAGCCAGGACTTAAACTGTGGTTTGGATTCTTTATTACACAAAGGAATTTCTTCTCTGTTCCCATTCCATTGTTGAACTCTTTAAAACATTACACCTAATGTTATTTAGGACCTAGGACCCCTCATGCTTGCACCTCACACACATTTAGTAACTTTTCTAAACTACATACAGCCCTGTATAGGACGTGGGTTTGTGCCAATTAAACTGTTGCACTGTTTTTTTCCCAGAATGGAAGAGAAGATTCACTTCTTGCCAACACTTTGACAACACCTCCCAGATCCAGCACCTTTCTGGACACCAGTTTGCACAAAGATGTTTTTGGAGTCATCTCTGGCACCTGTGAGTGGACAGTTAAATTATAGAAAATTAAAATATAACATTTTGGTTTTGTTTTAATATGAAATGGCTCCCTTTTTTCGACAGCTTCACCTCACGCGTCGTCAACACCCAACATTAACTCTGTGCGCCACGCAGAATCTCGCGGCTCACTCATCAGCACTGATTCTGGCAACAGCCTGCCTGAGAAGATCAATGACAAGGCCAACTCTCTCGACAAGGTACATTTCAGAAAGTGCTGCAAGATGTCTGTAAAGTCATTTCATACAATATTTAGTAGAAAACAAATGTAGGCTTCCTGTGACATGCATTTCAGTGTGCCTTAGGCATATCAGACGTCCCATTGTTGTGACAAAAGTACCTCAGAAAGTCACCCCTTGTTAACCTGTACCATTAACTCCCCCACCTTACCTGTACGGCTGGCCATGGCAGACGGAGAAGTTTGTACGGAGACACTCTGTCAATGTCCTGCGCTTCTTTACGGAGAATGAGGAGTCCATGCTCTCGGTGCGCTCCAAGCGTGTCACCATGGACTTCTCCCTACTCTCTGTCCCCTGTGTGACAGAGAGCGCCCCTCAACCCATCATTCCACTTCAAGTACTTCACACAGTCTTCCTCCCTCGTAGGAATGTCCCATCTGGGAATGTCAGAGTGTGTGTGAGAGTGCTCTAGTGTCCTAAACTCTAAGCCCTTTCTTTGCCAGATAATTCTGTGGTGCTATGAAGCAAAGCTGCCATGCCACAGGGCCTCACAGGGTCTCCTCTTTTTCTAGATCTTGATAAGCGTCTTGATAAGCATGCACGCTCAAGGGAAATGTTACTTTTGAATTATTCTCACGTTTGCTGTGTCGTTTTTTGCTTTCACTGATAGACAGCCCCAAGCTAAATCTGAGGAGTCCATTAAACACAAATCATTTTCACAATCTGTGTTGTTGTGTGTTTCATCTTGTGTTAATTCAGTTTTTATTTGTATCTATGTGGTAGATTTGATCAAAATGTAGGTAATTTGCAATTACTGCTCAAGATCTTAAAAAGTGCATGAAAGTAACTGCACCACAGCTTCAAAGTGCTTTTCTACTATTTAGGAAAACTAACTTTAGCCTTGAAGTGATTCACTCAGAAAAACAAGAAGACAAAGCCCATAGCCTCATGCTTTCCACTGAGTCATCCCCAGCCAGTTCCATGGTCTAGACTAACTGCTGGCAAAGGAACGTGCTGCTTGGTACATTGCCAACCCCTCGTTGTGGTAGAGCTGTTGCTCCACTGCTTTGGTTCAGTTTTCTCCCTGCTCTCTGCCTCAGCTGGGAGAAATGATGTTTGTTTTCCACCGGCAGTTTTCCACAATGCGTAGAGTCCTGCAACATCTGAGTGAATGACTCCACTAGTGTTGTTTGACCACTGTAATCCCAGATTAAAAGTGAATGTCATAACCTCTCTAAAAGTTCCTGTGTGCATGCATATATATTTAATATATCATTTATTTTATTTATTTTTTATGCAATGCAAAGACAAAGAATTGTCTGAACTTCAAACTATTGCCACAAAATCAGATGTAAACTTTATAAAAACATCTTTGTATTTTAAAATTGCTATGATAATGCTCTTTGTCTTTTGTAATTACAAAAAATAAACCGACAATAGTTTCAATAGATAGTTTATCTTGAGGCAGCAGAGGGAGCTAGACAGGATAATAAATTTGTCTGTCTTCTGCCTGACTGGATTCTTTATCCCTCAGAACCAGGCTGCTTCGACAATGGGAAGTACCCTGCTGCGATGTGATAAATTGGACCAGGCAGAAATCAAGAGCCTACTCATGTGCTTCTTACACATGCTCAAAACCATGTCTGAGGGTAACATCTCACTCCATCTGAATATCTGCAATCACCGTCTTTTTCTGTTGCTGCTGAAACACTGAGCTCACTTACTGAGCTCACTTACATGGCAACAAACCAAAAACAAAACAATTGTCTCTCTAATGTCAATCTCTGTCTTTTTCCAGATGCTTTGTTCACATACTGGAACAAGGCTTCATCTGCTGAGTTAATGGACTTCTTCACTCTAGTCGAGTAAGACACCTTACATTGCTTTTACAACAACCCTGATATTATAAATAAAGTTAGAGATTTGAGACTGATTTTCCACTTTTCCTCTCAGAGTGTGCCTCCATCAGTTCAGATACATGGGAAAGAGATACATCGCAAGGTAACATGGTCTGCTGTATTAAAAAAAACGTTACAAGAATGTCATTCTTTTAAAGCTTTTTAGTTTTAATCATGATTGTCAGGCTTTTAGTAAAGTGGTTCCTGTGTTTAGATCAGTTTGGTCAAGTTTGCATTCGTATTGCTATATCTCTTTAAATCAAATTGTAATTTTCAAATATTGTGATCTTTGCACATATTCTCTGGCAACTGCAGAAATAGACCTTTAGTTATCCTTTGTTGGGAACCACTGTCGTAGTAGATAGACAGATGGGAGAACAAACTACATTTCCTGGATTACATTATTGCCGATTAACTTAATAACATATATGACAATGATGTGGCTACTTATTGTTTTCATCCAGACCATCCAATGTAACATAATTAGCTAATTTTATTTGTGACCATCAAAAAATGTGACTGTATGATGTGCACAATAATGTATCCAAACACACATACTGTATTCTCTCCACTATTTGGGAGCTCTGGCCTAGACTCCCCCAGGGCTTTGGGTGTTCACTCTCTCTAACCTCCCATCACTGTTTCTATCTATTCACCTAAATGCTGGCAAGTTTAACAAAATGAAATAAAACCTGGCTCCTGCCCTCCCCTGCTTGGGTAAGACTAAAGGTGGAACGGTCTCTCTCAAATTTAATGCATGATATTTTCCCCTACTGTACAAGTTGCAGTGCTGTGACACAACTCTAAGTGGATATATAGCATTTGTCGCTCTCATTTTTACATGCATGGCGTTTGCGGTAACTCATTGCTTCTGCTGCTACTTCTGCTGCTTTGATAATAATTTCATTAAAGTGCACGCTAAACAATATACAGCACAACTTTACGGCACACATGCCACAGTGGGTGTACATGCATGTGTAAAAGTCACCCAAAATGTTCAAATAATGGATTTGTTTTATCATGATACATTAAAAATCAAATAAGCTAACTGCTTAACAAAATAGAATAACCCAAGGTTGGAATACAAGCACATCTGCTTTTGCTATCAAGATGTGAGTGACATTTACACCACTCAAATGTGCAAAAACGCAAATTATTCACCCTAACCTGCTTCACTAACCGGCCATTTGTCTAACATTGTCCTGTTTCCTCATCAGGAACCAGGATGGGGCAGGACCTGTAGCACATGAGCGGAAGTCACAGACTCTGCCTGTGTCCCGTAACAGGGCGGGAATGATGCATGCCCGCTTACATCAGCTCAACAGCCTGGATAACTCATACACTTTTAACCACAGTAAGTGCGCCATTCTTTTTCATCAACCATCCTCTACATCCGCCCTCCTCCGCCTCACTCTGTGTAGTCTAATCATGCTTTTCAACATCATCAACATAAACCCTCATCCTGCGTTTACACCTTGTTGAGCAGAAAATGCCTCAAGAGACAAGGGTGCATCATCAGTAAATTAAATTACATTGGGGCTAAGGTAGATGTGTGTAGCATGATATTGACTTCATCTTTAGGGCTTAAGAAATGTGCTTAGGCTGTTAAATGGCATCATTTAACACAGTGTCTTTGTGTTTTCAGTGTAAGAAAGATTTCAAGTATTCTTGGAATATCTGTAGACCATGGTAAGAATGTATCAGGCTAGCAGGCAGTTTGCAGAGAGCATGCTTAATGTAACTGAACATTAGCTTTCAGAATCTTCTCATCCCTCTCTAGCCAGCTTATCTGCTCTGAACTTAATTTTTCATTTCATTCTCTGTGGAAAAAAAGCAATCCATGTAAAATATCAAGGGTTTCATTCCAAAATATAACCTATGTATTTCAGTAAAATGCCGCTGGAAATTCATTCATACAGTAAATATGAAGAAAAAAAACTTAAGCGCTCAAACAACATCCTTGTTACAGTTTGTAAACAAAATGTGTGCCTTGCCAACACGTCATCATTCATTTAATGAAAGGTATTAATTTAGTAAGTGTTTCAGTTTGGAATATGACTTGATCTTTTTTTAATCATAATGGCATTTTCCAGCTTTGCCTTTAACACTAATGTCTCATATTTCAAGAGGTATGATGTGATATGTGGGTGAAACCGCTACAGCATTCTGTTGTGTCCTCTTTAGCCTACAGTCACTCGGATGCAGACGTGTTAAATCAGTCACTGCTGGAGGCTAACATCGCTACGGAAGTGTGCATGACCGTCCTGGACACGCTAAGCATCTTCATCATGGGATTCAAGGTAAAATACATAACATATTACTGGTCACACATTTACAGTACTTTTTGTACTGGACCGGTTTTCTTTAAAACAGTATTAAGGTTAACTAATGATTAGGTCAGGCCAAATTAATGCTTCATTAAAACGTGAATGTGATTTTCAGTTTTTTCAGTCATGTTATTTCCATCGCTAAGATGATCCTCTCTTTCTCCACAGACCCAGCTGTGCTCTGACCATGGCCACAGTCCACTAATGAAGAAGGTGTTTGAAGTCCACCTCTGTTTCCTGCGGATCAATCAGTCAGAGACGGCCCTAAAGCAGGTCTTCACTTCACTGCGCACCTTCATCTACAAGGTGTGAAGAATGTTGGTTTCCCTGCCTAACAATGCTCTGTTGTTTGTTATGGTCCAAGGCGTTCCCTGATAACCTGCCTGTCTTTTTCACCCTCTAGTTTCCCTGCACATTTTTTGAAGGACGTGCTGACATGTGTGCTGCCTTCTGTTATGAGATCTTGAAGTGTTGTAACTCCAAGCTGAGCTCCATTCGCAGCGATGCCGCCCATTTGCTCTACTTCCTCATGAAGAGCAACTTTGACTACACAGGTCGCAAGTCTTTTGTCAGGACGCACTTACAGGTAGGGATAGTCCTTCCTTCGATCTAACTGGTATAAAAAGAATAAAGCTTTCATGTTCCCATCATTTAAACCAAAATTTACTAGAAACACTTGGCCTTGTTTAACAACTCAAAAACATACTTAACATTATATATGGAGCTTCATACTTACTTCCTAATTTTGTGAGAATTGCTTATCACTGAATGTTGAAGGGATGCCATGTTTCTGAAGCCTACCACTGAATATGACACGTAGCTTCTGTTTGGGGCCTCAGCTGTAAACCATGGTTGAATGCATTCTTAAATTTTAATACCAGTTCCAAATCCCAAATAAGTGTTTATTGTTTGGTGTAATAATGTTTTATTGTTATCTCCGCTTTTTTGTTTTACTTTCCATCAAAATCAAATGTGTAAGCCTATTTTGTGGCAACAGGAACTGTTACCATTTCAATACATTTGGGGTTTTAAGATTAGATCATTTTTATTAATATTACTTTCATACAGTTTTGAGGTCTGTGAGACGTCAAACAAAGATGAAATGAACCAATCTCAGCAAAATGCAAGGGTTAAAAAAATATTTAATAATAATAATAATTTGAATACGTATCTTTCTCTTTCTTCAGGTGGTGATTGCTGTCAGTCAGTTGATAGCTGATGTGATTGGTATTGGAAGTACCCGCTTTCAGCAGTCTCTGTCAATAATCAACAACTGTGCCAACAGTGACAAAACTATTAAGGTCATTAATTCATTTTTGTGCGGTTGAAACAGTTTAAATACATGCTAAAACTGGCAGTAACATGACTGACTGTTCTCATTTCTACATCCTCCATAACAGAACACAGCTTTCCCATCAGATGTGAAGGACCTGACCAAACGCATAAGAACAGTTCTGATGGCCACGGCTCAGATGAAGGAGCACGAGAGAGATCCAGAGATGCTGGTGGACCTGCAGTACAGCCTCGCCAAGTCTTACGCCAGCACGCCAGAACTACGCAAGACCTGGCTGGACAGCATGGCCCGGATCCATGTGAAGAACGCAGACCTGTCAGAGGTCTGTGACAAGAGACTTTGTGTGGCTAAAGGGGTTGGACTTTGGTTTGATGGTGGCCAATTAAAAAATGTGATAGACTCACGTAGGTCTGTGTCTGGCGATGTGTCTGTACAGTATCAAATGTCAAGTACTGACTGTCTTAACTTTAATTTTTCCAGTTTATTGTGGGCTAATGTTTTGTGGGTGATGCTGTTGTATCCTAACATAATTAAAACTATCAACATCACTTTGCTTATCTGACCAGAGTTGTTTTTCACAGGCGGCCATGTGCTATGTGCATGTTGCAGCGCTTGTGGCAGAATACCTGCGGAGAAAAGGTGCCTTAATAATCTATTTTTACTTGCATGCCACACATCAGCTCTATTATGTATAGTCTGTGTACTCCTGTTTTTGTTGCCTAATGTGGCTGATTGTTAAAACATTGTCTTATGTCATACTGTGTGCAGGCATGTTCAAGCAGGGCTGCTCAGCGTTTCGTGTCGTGACTCCAAACATTGATGAAGAGGCCGCAATGATGGAGGACGTTGGCATGCAGGACGTTCATTTCAATGAAGTATGTAACTATGCTAACGACAGATTAGAAAAATTAACATATATTCAAATATAGTCTGTGGTCCGACCACACCATGACATTATTTGATTACATTTAGATTTTTAGAATTGTGTATTTTAGTTAAGACTACAGGGGTTGAATGCATTTTTGTGAGTTGCTTTGCACAAAAAATATCTTCCAAGTAAATGTAAATATTAATGTATTAAGACATATAATCCTATCCTATATTTGGCTCTCCAATAATTTTTTAAATAATGAATCATCATTTCTCTTCAGTATTTCATTACAGATTTAACAGTTGACTTCCAAGACTTTAAACAATAGACAAATCACGTTAGCATGAAACACAATTTGCAATTTTTAAATAACACATCATTACTGCATATTTCTTGTAAAAGTAATTATTTTTGTGAGGAACATATTGCATGATTCCTTATAGTCATCACATTTGGTCATGATAGAAGAGACGTTGCCTTATCAAACACTTTTTCTATTTCTCCACCTCCCTTGTTCCCTTAGGACGTCCTAATGGAGCTTTTGGAGGAGTGTGCGGATGGACTGTGGAAAGCTGAGCGTTACGAGCTCATCTCTGACATCTACAAGCTCATCATCCCCATTTATGAGAAGCGCAGAGACTTTGAGGTGCATTTAACTTTTTGTATCCCACTACAATCCCCACTTATTTGGCCAAGGTTGGGACATTAGTATCTACAAATTATAATCAGATTTTAATCCAATTTGTATTACTTTGCACAGAAACTGGCCCACCTATATGACACCCTGCATCGTGCATACAGCAAAGTGACAGAGGTAATGCACTCAGGCAAGAGACTGCTGGGCACCTACTTCAGAGTGGCCTTCTTTGGCCAGGTGAGTTTTAGTTTTTTCAAACCGACGTATTGTTAATCTGGTTTCGGCACACACTGTATTTCAAATGATTAAATTCATTATTAAATTATTATTTTACAAAAGAGCAATAATGAGTTGGTTGCTTAGTGTTATTTGCAATGAGCATGGGTGCTGCTGAAGGTGTTTTTGTGTTTTTAAGTGCATGATCACATGGCAATTTATTACCAATCTAATACCCTTTTCTGCTTTTTATTCTCTTTAAAGGCAGCGGTAAGTTGTGCAGTAGACCTCGCTAGACTTTCTTAGCAGTTGTGTGGTGTTGGTGCTGTTTTAATCTATTGCATTTCTCAGTCATAGTTTGCTGTTTTAAGTTTACAGTAACAATCAGTCGCCACTGTTGCATGGCTATCACTTCTACACTCATTCCAGTGGTTCTGCTATTGTGTTATAGATCTAAGATTTTAGTATTGACCCTTCTATCTTGTGAATTACCTCTGCCTGTGTGCTTTGATAGGGATCCATGTATCTCTCAACATGGTGGTCTAATTGTTGATGCAGGTTTTAGGTCGTTATCATGGAATAACAATTATTTTATTTTCTGCTGTTTACACCCCTGCAGCAGTACCACTTTACTGACTCAGAGGCTGAGGTAAACAATATGAAAGGCAATATTGCAGTTGGACTGCAGTGATGTGTTCGACTGTGTTGTGCTTCTTCGCTAATGGACACTTTGCCCACAATTTCACCTGCATTGTTTATCTTTTAGCCTTTTTACTACCCCAGCCTTTAGTGTTGTTCTAATCTTAGTAGGAAACCATTGAGAGCTATTAGAAAGCTGTGTCTCTCACTGGGTAAATGCATGGCTTTAACCATCTGTTCACGGGACTTTAGACCATTTATATTCTAAACAACAGACTAATGTAAGTGCTCCCACTGACGGTGTGAAATCTGTGCCCCTACCTGTGTCCCATGGTCTGCCTCATAGTACTGAACTGACACTAGTTGACGTCTTGCAGTGCAGTATTTTTTTCTGTTGCTGTGCTTGGACCTTCGATTAAGGGTTGGACATGTGTGCAGTCTTCCAAATCTCCTAACTCAGAGCTGAGATTATTTCACGAGATCCATTTGAACAAACAACTCCCGCTCACAGCCCATGTATGGTTTGATGTGGCACTGTTTGTGTCTTTATATATTATTGGATTAAGACACTATTCAATGTGACCATATTTTATCTGTTTTCAGGGCTTCTTTGAAGATGAAGATGGTAAGGAGTACATCTACAAAGAACCCAAATTCACCCCACTGTCGGAGGTATCTCAGAGGCTTCTGAAGCTGTACTCTGACAAGTTCGGACAGGAGAATGTGAAGATGATCCAAGACTCTGGCAGGGTAAAAGCTTTGTTGATATTTGACTTGTGATGTGAATTAATCCATAAGATTTATAAAAAAGTGGTACTGATTTGTTGTAATGCAATGTACTCTATGCAGATTAACCCCAAAGACCTGGATTCTAAGTTTGCGTACATCCAAGTGACACATGTGACCCCTTACCTGGAGGAGAAGGAGCTGGTAGACAGGAAGACAGACTTCGAGAAGAGCCACAACATCCGTCGTTTTGTGTTTGAGATGCCTTTCACCATATCAGGCAAAAAGCAAGGCGGGGTGGAGGAGCAGTGCAAACGCAGGACTATACTAACCAGTAAGTAACCCTATAAACTGGTGGGTAGGGGCACATAAGCTCTTAAAGGGGTACTCTTTAAGTTTAGTATTGCAATTCCATAGCCACAGAAGACCTAATGCAACTGTTATCACAGGTTAAATAGTTCTTCTTTAAGCTAGTAGTATGTAATGAAACATAATAAATAAGTCTTCCGCATCAAATTATCTTAAATAATTATTTTTGCTTTCCTCCCAAACTATACACCACCTCCTTCCATTGAGTGCATATTAACATCCATCCATCTTCATCCTCTTATCCGGTATCGGATCACGGGGGCATCAGCTCCAGTAGTGCATATTAACACATTTAAGCAAAAAGACAGACTTCAAAAAACATACTGTGTGGATGACTTCCACATGGGTATCAGTTGTGGAGGTATTACATGACTCACCTGAATGGTCCTGTACGTGAATGTAAGATCTTGATTACGTTCTGAATGTGTCAGCTGTTTGTCAAGGACATTTCCTAATCACAGTTATATTGTTTTATTGTGCAAAAGTCCAACAACCTTACATTCTTATCATTATTATCTGAGAGCTTTTAAATGATGCACAGTACATATATGGATCCTGGGCTGGAAAACTCAGAAAAGCACATGAATGAAGAAAAGATTCATGATCTGAGAAGCAAGCTGTTCACCCCACTCCTCATCGTGTTTCTGTCCCCCAGCCACGCATTGTTTCCCCTACGTAAAGAAACGTATCGCAGTGATGTATCAGCACCACACTGATCTGAGCCCCATCGAGGTGGCCATCGATGAGATGAGCAAGAAGGTGGCTGAGATCAAACAGCTGTGCTCCTCCAGCGAGGTGGACATGATCCGTCTGCAGCTCAAACTGCAGGGCAGCATCAGTGTCCAGGTGATACACTTACACATTTACACACACACACACAGACAAACACACACACACACACACACAAACAGACACATTGGATGTATCTAATGATGAAATGACCATGAAAAAAACATAACACAGCTCCTACATCTTACCTCAGGTAAACGCAGGACCACTTGCATATGCACGAGCTTTTTTGGACGATGCATGTGCCAAGAAGTATCCTGATAACAAGGTCAAACAGCTGAAAGAGGTCTTTAGGTGAGATGAGATGCCAACAGCTTAAAATGTGTGTGCAACTACTTTGTGTAATTTCCTGTAACACATCTTAACTTTGTGTTTTTTGAGCAGGCATTTTGTTGAGGCATGTGGCCACGGATTAAGTATTAACGAGCGTCTGATCAAAGAGGACCAACAGGAGTATCACGATGAGATGAAAGCCAACTATAGAGACCTAGCTAGGGAGCTGTCCATCATCATGCATGAGCAAGTGAGTACAATATCAGTGTAATTACATTTTGCATTACAAATGTTAGAATTGTAATCTTCTAATACGGCTTACGATGTGTGTGAGTGCCATTCACGAAATATGGTTTATAATATAACTGATAACACGCTCTTTGATAACACCATTCTCTGTTTTTCCCTTGTGCTGACATGAGCAGATTGGATGGTAATGCAAAAAGCTCCTGTGTGCAATAAAGTTGATAATTGTGGATCCAGCCAGACAAAAGGCATCATACATTACCCAAAGTTTTGATTGCTGTAGGATGTTGCATTGTCAAACCATTAGACATTCTGATGTTACACGGATTTCATTTGACAAAAAACAGAAAGCTGTTAAAGCTAAGGGCCATGTCTTAACCTTTAAACACATGGAATAGATTATCTGATCAGAACACAGACGGGCCTTATCTTTAGATGCCTGTAATAAATGAAACATGAAATATTTTTGCACATGGAACTCATGTCCACTGTCCATCAGAATGGCTAAATAACCTGATTAGGCCTGCATCTGATAATTACTTGCATTACTAGTTAATTCGATGATTACACTCTTGATTAATTGTTAATTGTTTAGTCAATCTGAAAATAGTGAACAAACATCCATCACAATTTCTGAAGCAGATTGTCTTGTACGTCCAACAGTCCAAAAACAAAGATATTCAGTTAGCTATAACATAAAAGCAGCAAATGCTCACGTTTGGAAGCTGAATTTTCCATGAAAATTGATTAATCAAAATAGGTGTGCCAAATAATTGTATGTTGATTGACTAATTGACTAATCATCTAATAGTTTCAGCTCTACCCCTGACAATTCAAAACTTAAAACCCACCTTTTCTCACTGTTCTATGGATGCAGCGGCTGGCTAGATCAGCTATCACTTATTATGTCAACATGTTATTTTCTGCATGTGTGGACAGCATGAATGTATGCATGTACACACACACACACACACACTAACACACCCTCACTACCGGTCAAACGTTTGGGGTCACAGTACTATAGACAAAATCCCAGCTGAGATCATATGCATTGTTTTTTTAATCAGGGCAGCAGTTTTCCGATTACATTTTGCGCTTACATAATTGCAAAAGTTTTTTTTTTTAAATGATATCAGATTAGTGAACAGAATGTGCCTTTGGAACATTGGATGAATGGTTGATAATAATGGGCAATGTAGATACTGCATGAAAGATCAGCCACCCACTCAGATCAGCTGGTAATCTGTCTATAACGGAGTGGAATGGAAATTTGTAAGTGACCCCAAACTTTTGACCGGTAGTGTATGTACATTTACGTATATACATACATTTCTGTGTGTACTAAGCATCTGTATATGCATGTACATGCATCTGAATTATGTATTTACATTTGTTTTTATATATGCACATACACAAAACTATCTAATACTTAATAATTTACTCTTGGAAGATTGATTGTTTTTGCTTATTTTTTTCTGTATCAATCTATTTTTGAAGGGGTTCTGAGGCTCCACTGTAAAAGAACAGTCTGGCATTTGAGGAAAATATGATTATTTGCTTACTTGCCAAGCGTGAGATGTGAAGATTGATACCACTATCATGTCTGTGTGGTTAATATACAGCTACAGACAACAGCTGGTTAGCTTAGCTTAGCACAAAGACTAGAAATGGCGAAAGCCATACTAGCTATTACTATCCTTTTATATAAAGCTTTCACTTGGTAGTAATTCAGGTACTAAGTAATCTGTCTAAGATGGTATTGTGAATGATTGTGAACATATCACACTGCCTCCCTTCCAGATCAGTCCTGTGGAAGATGGTATGAAGAGCGTTCTTCCAGACTCGCTTCACATCTTTAACGCCATCAGCGGCACGCCAACCAGCGCCACCATCCACGGCATCCCCAGCTCTTCCTCTGTGGTATGATGCTTGCCTGGGTTAGCCTTGAACCCTGTGGCCTCTATACTCGCCAATCAGGCATGCCGGTGAAGCAACATTGTCTCTTTTGAACCTGATCCTTCTTTTCTTTAGTCAGTTTAACAGGAAACTGACATAAGCACAGACAACTCTGACCCCCTCTCACCTCTCTCAGTGAACCATGACCAAGGCACTGGACCTATTTAACGTATACACACGGCATGGTAACTTCTGTTGGATGTCTGTGACAGTACTGACGGGGAGCCTAATACCAGAGAGGGGATCATGTAGGAGAGATGACAGATTTTACAACCTGCTTCATGGCCACACATAATGTGTCACTTGTTTTTACCTGAAAATACTGGGCAGTGTTTTCAATAGAGACATTCCTGTTGGGATCTTTGATATGCATGTCATTATATCACACCCACCACCTTCCCAACAGCCCCTTTTTGTTTATTTTGATGATATTTTTAATAATTCACACTGTGTTTTTGTATGTACAGTATTCCACTTTTATAAGCCACTGTTGATGTCTTGATGAACAGTATATGCTGCATATGTTGACTCTCATCTACCTGTACATGAAGTTATATTTCTACTAAAAGGGCCTCCTATGACTCATGTTAGCATTCAACCTTAAATCACTTCAATGTCTTAGAATGGGAGTGTTTTTAAATATTTAAAGCCATTACATACAAATATTTTGTTCCAAATTGTTAATTAATGTATATAAAAAAGGAGTGTGTGCAATATTTGCAAAGTATCTATGTGGGTCTCATACACTGTAAAGATGATGTTCACCTTCTTGCCAAAGTGATGAGGTGTGGAACCAGACACTACGCCTACTGTGGAAGTTATTTGAATCTTATACCATTTCAGTGTCCATTGAATTGTTCCAAGAAATTGTTTTATATTTAACATAAAGTTACTGTTCTGCTGTAAACAGAGATGTTCCTTAATGCTTTTCTTTTAAATAAAACACTAATTTCTCTGCACTTGTATTCGTGGATCCTAATTTTATTTCCACATGTATTAAAGTTTATTCTTGCAGTTGTTTTTACATTTGGTTGAGTTGTGGAGTTCTTTGTAATTAATACCTTTTATGAGTTGTCCAGGACGGAACATAGCTGACTCCCTATCTCCTATATCTCACCCCACCCATCATAAAAGCAACACGGTCAGCAGTGTGAGTGACAGATCATGGTGCTAACATGTGGCAGTATTTCAAAACACTCTCACAGTGAAGGATTAGTTATCAATTGCTCTCTACAGGAATCTCAAAGGAATATCAGACCACAGTAGACAGCAGGCAGCAGCTTCATTCAGCCATCATGACCGGTGAGTTTTACCTTTTTTTAGGGAACAAGTCAGAACATACAAACAAATCTTATTGCACATTCTTAATTGCTTCCTTATTGTTTCTTAATTCAACACAAAATGTGGGAGAAAGATTTTTATTTTTTTTAAATGGAGGCAGTCTGTGGGCGGCTAGATTTCTGGCCCTATGTCTTTTTTATGAAATGTAGCATTCTATTTAAAGTTCTTTAATCTTGTACACAGATTATGAGGACCCAAAGAAAGAGAAGAAAAGCAAAGGGACGGTAATGTAATTCATTAATTTCTTTTATTGGATGTTGATGCAGTTTTTGTTTTGAGTTCGGTGAGTCTAAATGATCATCCATAGGAACAAAGCAACCATCCTAATGTGCCAATTACTGTATTACTGCTAAAGGTTACTAATTACAAAGCAAAATTTGTAGTAACATAAAGTAACATTTATAGGAAATTTTATTTTACATAAGTATTTCCAGTTCATGTTACTTAATAGCTTAATTCTATACATTTCAGATTAAAATGTTGTACTTTTTACTCCACATTTATTTCACATCTAGGCTATAGTAATTTTTTAAAAGCATTCAAAATTCAACCTCGACCAACCACAGCATTAAAAATACTATTTACGTTGCTAACAATGATCATCCAATAATATCATAAAACACTGACAGGGACCATTATGAGCACATTTACTTTTGATATACAAAGTCACTTGTGTTGCCAATGGCACTGACCACTGCTGAACACCATGCTGCTGTTTCTTTGATCCATTAGAGCAAAGTGGTGTGTGGCTACCCCCTGAGCATCTTCTTCATAATTGTGAATGAGTTCTGTGAGAGGTTCTCCTACTATGGCATGCGAGGTGAGAATACTGCATTCTAAAACATTGACCAATTGATTGTAACCACAACACTACTATATATATAGTATATATATCTATCTATATATATATAGATAGATATATATAGATATATAGATATTTATACTATATAGATATTTATATCTTTAAATACAGTCTTATACAAATTTAAAAAAAATACTTTAGAAACACAGTATATACAAGGACATATATAAAATGTACAAATAATTTTAAATTATTGCCACATTGACCATCTGCCGTTTTAACAAATCAACAAATTTAGTGATGCTTTTTAACAATGTTTTTAACTTTTTCTTAACACTTTTGATGCTTTTTTTTAATGTTTGTCACTTTTTTTTTAATTAACTTTAGTTTTACAGTTACTTTGGGGAATTTATAGTCAATAAACCTCATTTATAAGAAATGATACCTAATGTTTGAGTTAGAAAATCAGAAATTAGGTATTATTTCAACTAAAATTAAAGAATAGTATTTTGATAAATAATCACAGACTGGAATATGTCAACTTTTACTCAATACTATTTTTAAAACCACTTACATTTTTTTCAAATGTTATAAAATTGAATAAAACCCCCCAAAATTACCCATTAAGATCACCCCAAAGAGCATTGTGTGGAATCACTCATGTTATTTGGGGTGATTACAATTGGGTAGTGAAGAAGAATATTGATATAGAAAAACGGGTCAATTTGACCCGGAGACAACATAAGTGATATACGCATTAATGCATCAATAATCCTAACTCAATATAATATAACATACATTATTCTAAATTCGGCTATTCTGAAAAACGAGTACTTCCTACATTTTGATGCTGTTGACATGGTAAAGCTACTTTTACTCAAGTAAAATATAATTTTTCCACCACTGGATATTTACATTCAAAACATGACCAAAGTTTGGTTATGTTTTGCATGAAATGTCACAAAACATTTTAGAGCTGACACTGTGCGGTCTTAGATTGATGATGACATTCTGTAAAATAAGAGATAATGTACATTTTCCCTGCTTGTTCACAGCTGTCCTGGTGCTGTACTTCAAGTACTTCTTTCGCTGGGATGATGACATGGCCACCTCCACCTACCACATCTTTGTGGCTCTCTGCTATCTGACCCCTATCCTCGGGGCCATTGTGGCTGACTCCTGGCTGGGAAAGTTTAAGTGTGTTTAATTAGTTTACCATTAAACAAATGCAAGTAGTTAGATGATGACTAACTGTCAGTGATTTAAAACTACAAGTAATCTACTTAATTAAAATAACTGGAGTATTTTTGTATACTTGAGTATATCCATTTTTGCACTTTAAACTTCTACTCAACAACATTTCAGAAGGAAAATGCACATTTTACTTTAAAATAGTTGTTTGACAGATAAAGTTGCTCTTTCTTTTCAGATTAAAGGTGTTGTAGGTATGATTTCTGATTGATTGACACGCGGTTAGACACTTCCCCTGGCCCTGATTGGTGCATCTGAACAAGGCAAGGTGGATTTTTGCAAATCGCACTACAGGCTGTAGGTGATGCCAGAGGAGCCACATTTTTTTCAATTACCTTCTTTATGTAGTTCTACTAGTTCTACATAGGGTCAGTTTCAGCAAATATGACATCAAGTTGGTTTAAAAGTCTTACCTACTGCACCTTTAATGTTTTAAATTATGAAATGATAAAATACAATTCACTGCTAAAAGTTAAAGATTAAATCAGTGTTTCCCTACCTTTTTTCTTGTGATCTCTTACAAAAAATAGTGTTTACTTTGGCTTCCTTGTCATTTTACAGATTTCAATGAGTTGTCAGTATTTCTTTACCACCATAGTTATTTTATCGTCTAAACAAAATTGAGGCCTAAAGAGGTCAAATTATCCAATATTTCACAATAAAGGTTAAGAATATAGAAAATCAAAAATATTAAAACATCCTTAGGTTGGTAACAATTGGACTCAACTAAATAAGTGTATACAAAGTAGTTAAAACTAGTATAATGAATACTTATCATTTTAAGCCTACTTTAAGTGTTTATGTGTTTTTTGCTGATGAGACTTGTACTTTAACTTAATTAGTATTTTGAATGCAGAACATTTACTTGTAACAGTGTATTGATACAGTCTCTATATTTTTACCCAAGTGAAGTTTCTGTGTATCTAAATCTTATTCCACCCTTTGCTATCTCTTCTCCTTCACCTTACAGGACTATCATCTACTTGTCCATTGTCTATGCAATAGGCCAGGTTGCGTTGGCAGTCAGTGCAGTCCATGACATCACTGACAAAGACAGAAATGGGATACCAGACAACATGACCTTCCATATGTGGGTTTCTGTTCTACAACACAAATAATAGAGTCCAGAATGTATGCTTTTGGCAGGCAGTTTTCATCATACAGTGCTCTCTGCTCATGCACATATTCCTCTTTACATTTAGCGTGTTGTCCATGGTGGGACTCTTCCTCATCGCTCTGGGCACAGGCGGCATCAAACCTTGTGTTGCGGCCTTTGGTGGAGACCAATTCGGTGACCATCAGGTTAGAACATTGCCTCATTTCTGCTCCTATAGGCGGAGTCTGGTAATAATCAGAAATTGGTTGTACATTATATTCAGCATTGCAAAACATGCATGCAATGCATAATAGGTCACTGATTTATTTCTCTGTGCAGGAAAGGCAAAGGAGAACTTTCTTCTCTGTATTCTACTTGTGCATTAATGGTGGGAGTCTCCTTTCAACCATTATCACTCCAATCCTGAGAGGTAGATATGAGAAAGACATCGACAAAGTTTATGACAAACCATAAACTATAAACATAACTGCCTGTGATAACAGCTAACAATAACAGTCCTTGAGTATGAGTAACAAGTTAGATTAATGGTGGTCATCTTAATCTTCAGCTCAAGAGTGTGGCATCTACAGTCAGCAGAAGTGTTATTCTCTTGCCTTCGGTGTCCCTGCAGCACTAATGGTGGTTGCGCTTGGTATGTCTACATAATTTGTTGTGATTCTATACATAAAGTAGCAAATGTAAAGATTTGGTACATATATTGTGGACTGATAATATTGGCCCTGTGATGTCCCCAACAGTGGTGTTTATCATTGGAAGTGGTATGTATTACAAAGCTGAACCACAAGGAAACATCATGCTGGATGTGTGTAAATGCATTGGGGTGAGTCTAGATCACAGCATCTGCATCAACACATTCTGCAATGTGTAACAACAGTTGCTCTTGGTGTTTCTAAAAACATGTTATTCTTTACTTTTTACTTCTTTTTCTGTGAATCAGTTTGCTATTAAAAACCGTTACAAACACAGAAGCAAGCAATTCCCAAAGAGGCAGCACTGGATGGACTGGTCAGAAGAAAAATATGATGTAAGTTTCACTTTGGTTACATTTTCTTTAAAACATTAAATGAAAAAATGTCTTAAGTTTCTAACAAGCTGTTTCATTAGTGGAATGACAGCTATTCTTATTCTGTCTGTCGGTGCTGTAGAAACTCCTCATTGCTCAAATCAAAATGGTGCTGAAGGTCCTCTTTTTGTACATCCCACTCCCAATGTTTTGGACCCTGTTTGACCAAAAGGTATTGTAATGTTATTATTACTTTTAAAATGCAACATCAGTTGTTGGCAGGGGATACTAAACTCTCTATCTCTATTAAAGGGTTCTAGATGGACCCTGCAAGCCACAAACATGAATGGAAACTTTGTAAGTTTGGTAATAAAACCAACTATTAATGTATTAACTAAAGCAATGTGTTCATTTTTTAACTATGTCTTTGTGTCTGCAGGGGCTCATTGTTATACAGCCTGATCAGATGCAGGTAAGTTACAATCATTTTTTATCAGGTTATATTGGACTGATTATTTGAGAAAAGTCTCACTGTACAATTTTTTTTTGAAAGACTGTCAACCCCATCTTGATCCTGACTCTGGTGCCTATCATGGAGAGCTTAATCTACCCCTTGATCAAAAAATGTGGCCTGAACTTTACGTAAGTACTGCTGGTGGGAGACAGCTTTGGGGCATATACCTAAATCAAGCAGTCTTTTATTTGTTTGTTAAATAACTACTTAAATACTTTGAGAGATGCTGAAATTTGCCACATTCTAAGTTTTATTTTTTAGATGTTGATGAACACTGACAACAATCTAATGATCTAAGGTTTGAGAGTTCTGAATCAGGTACATAATAACCATGATGATAATTTAAAAAACTAAAGTCATAAAAACAACTTATGCCTGGGTAAAAATGTAGACGTTTGTTGCTGTGATTCTCTCAAATGTTGTAAAAATCAGTAAAAGAATTGAATGTTAATTCAACAGACCTCTGAGAAGAATGACAGTGGGGATGATTATGGCAGCTATAGCTTTTGTCTGTGCTGCTTTGGTTCAGCTTGAAATTGATGTAAGTAGAAAACGGTTATTGTGTTCATTATCTTACTGCATAATGCACATCTGTTCAGGGATTAAGTTATTTTCAAACTCACTTAATCTTCAGAAAACATTACCCACCTTCCCATCAGCCTCCCAGAGTCAGTTGAAATTACTAAACATGGGCAGCAATCCAGTAACAGTGAAGCTTCCTGACAACGATCCTCTGGTGCTCCCTGCAGCTCAGGTATGTCTCATACAATAACAAAAAACCTTCACAAAATTGGGTTCTACAAGTTTACAATGCTATGAAAATCAATTGCATGCAAGTCAAAATACCACTGTGTTCAACATGTTCACATATTCATACCCCAATGATTGTTTTATCAATTTCCAACTGCAATTTCATTGCAGGCCAGTGATCAATTCTTTACATTTGAACCAGAAATGGTCAGCATTTCAATAGACAACGTGACAAGATCTATTCCCTTGTCCAAAGGACAACGACAAACACTTCTGATTCGCTCAAACGTCAATGACGGTGACTGGGTGTTGGTGAGTTAGAAGCACAATAATGAAAATAAAGACAAGCAAGAGGCTTTAAAAGTTAAATTAATCAACATTTGTTGTCTTATTTCCTCAGGCTGATGATTTAATCTCCAAGCCACAAGAAGGCAACAATGCAATTCGGTAAATTGAATGTGCTGAACATGTACAAGTTGAAGGAGCTGATGGAATTACATTTGTTGCAGCCCTAATCTTTATCAGAAGAATACACAGTTTTTTAAAACGTATTTTCTGGCTCAATATTTCAGATTTGTAAATGGAATGAATACAACAGTGAATGTGTCAACCCCAGCAGCTGACTTTGGACTAATCGAGTCATTACATTATTCCAACTACTCCCAGATAAAAAATGGAAAGTAAGGATTTGTTCATGTTGACAAATCAACACTGTTTTCATATTACATTCATTATTTTACGCAAACAATAATGGCAAATTAAATTACACTGATTGTCTTTTCTAATGACCAGGGCCATCTTCACTTTACGGAGTGGTTCACAGTCCTGTGAATACAGCAGGGAGTTTGGATTTGGAAGTTCATATACCTTTCTCATCCCCAGCACTTTAGTCTTTGGAACCAATGTAAGTTTCATAAATGATTTTTAGGATGGTGGTATTCTATTTTTTTCTTAATATAAACAAATCCTCCAAAATATCATCAATTAATTGATCCTAGGAACAATTGTCTGTGTAAGATATTGTTGTTGAGCCACAAATCTTGCACTGGGTGACAAGTTTCACAAGTTCCTTTACTACAATGAACATGGACGCTATAGTTTATTTTGAGTCCTACCTACACACTGTTCTTCTGCCATCATTATTCATTTATTTATTTTTTGTGTGATGGATAAAACAAAATTTCATTTGTACGCTCTGGCAACATCTGTCCAGCTGCTTTTTTTCAGTCATAGAAATTCTGCCCTAAACTGATCTATTCTGATAATTTGTTTTAGTGTCAGGAGTCTATAACTGCAGCAGAAGACATCAAGCCTAACTCAGTTCACATGGCTCTCCAGATCCCACAGTACTTCTGCATCACTGCTGGTGAAGTGATGTTTTCTGTCACTGGTCTAGAGTTCTCCTACTCACAGGTAAATGTGGTATTTCCTATTTCAGTGCTGTATCACGAAAGAAGACATGGTAGGACACAGAACAGGAGAATATTTGGTTTGTCTTTGAACTATATAATAATGATGTAGTTTTTGTGTCTTGCTTCATTAACCTTTTGTCCTTCTTTTGTGTCTTCAAGGCACCTAGTAACATGAAATCAGTGCTACAAGCAGGCTGGTTGTTTACCAATGCTATTGGCAACTTCATTGTACTAATTGTGGCTGAGCTTGCAAAGATTCCTAAACAGGTAACCAAAAAAACAATAATTAATCTCATAACTAAATCTGAGAGACTAAAAGTGACAAAATATTTTTGAGGAGTCTGGGTTTATGTGTCATGTAGTACAGGGGAAACATGATGATGCATTAATACCACATTTGTCCCTCTGTCTCTCTCCTCCTCTTTTAAAGTGGGCAGAGTACGTCCTATTTGCCTCTCTCTTGTTTGCAGTGTGTATCATCTTTTCCATTATGGCACATTTCTACACCTACACCAACCCTGCAGAAATTGAGGCCCAGTTCAAGAAGAAGTTTGATGATGAGGATGATAAAAGCCAGCTACGGAAGGAAGAGGTTGAGATGGTCTCGAAAGACTCAACTGAAATTCATAAAGATGAAGATGATGCAGCAAAACAGACTAAAATGTAAACAATCTAAAAATCTGATTAGATATTCATAATGCATTTACATACATTTTTAACATTGACGGGAGGTAGAATATACATTAATTCTGCCTGTATTTGTCATTTGTGTGTGTGTGTGTGTGTGTGTGTGTGTTTTTATTAAATGTTTTATATTTCAACAACCAAATGGCTATCGTGAGGCACAAAGTTTCTTTAGCATTATAATTAGTAGAATAAATTCATTCAGCTAAAGTATTATAACAACAAAACCATTAACAGATGAACCATTTAAATAGCATTGAATGTAATTGTTCTTTTATATTTACGTGTAAGTTATGTGTTCTTCCACTCACAATTCTTGCCTTAAGATCTTGCCATAAATCCCCTGAGCACCAAAGTCTTGTTCATAGCACTTTCCCAACCTGATATGAAATATTAGGCTTTTACACTTACAGCCATATAAGACTGAATAGTGTTTTTTTTTTTTTCAATAAATATGTTTAGCTAGTACTGACGTCCTATTATTTGACAAAAAGGAGTGCATTCCAGCCTGTCAGACCATCAAGGGAGTAACGAGCCCTGAGCTCCCAAACTGGCTAAAAAGTTATGGTTGTCATTTGAGGGTGAAAGTTTAATAATAAAAAAAAGTGTACTTTTGACTAAATAATCTAAGATCCACTTAACACTTTTTGGGATCTTTCAAACTGCACGTTTTAATCTTTGAATGGAGTGTGCTCAATTCACTGCATTAATGGAGTGCACTATAGGGACAGAGTTTGTGTTCACTATTCAATCCCAGGATTTCATCATTGGTGTCTTTGTAATGCTGCACTAAAAATATAAAATAATAATTACCACAAACCAACATGTCAATTTTGACATGTCATAGCAGAAAAAGCAGATTGTTCTTGGTTACTCAAACCATGACCAATGGTTATGTTATATTATTGTTCCAGTCAGCAATTATTAATTTGATTATTTGTGTCTTTCCTGCTGCAACATGTTAGTTGACCATGAAAAAATCAAGATTCTAGATGGCAAGATCTGGTTCTGTGATACAAACTTAACTAATTTAATATCAACTGCCACCAAGGTCATGTGGGCACATTTTTAGGAACAGTAACATGTAAAGGTGTTAAAAGATAGATTCATAATTTTAAAGTTTGTCTTAAAAAATATGCATTACAAAATGTATTTGCATGTATTTTGTATTTTTTTTCTCCTGCCCTACCTGTGCTGAAGCCTATTTGTTTCAGCAGAATGTGAGAATCTGAGACCCCAGGACAGCTGCTTGCTTTGCCCAGTTGTGTATTTTAACCTTGTTACCTGTACATTAAACCACAAATGTTTGAAAATGGCACATTCTTTTTTCTGGCATTATTGATAACAGTCAAATTCTAACAACAATAACATATTTAAAGATTGAAAGAGTAAGGGAAATTCAATTGTGACAGGAAAAAATCAAAGAAGCAAGAACTGTTTTACATTCAATAAAAACAAAATAATACATAGGAGGAGGAATAAATACATTAGGTAAGGGAAACATTAATAATTAAGTAGCATTCCAAATTTTTATATTTCAAATGTTAGTTGGGTCGTTGTTGCTGTAGTAGTTTTCAGCTTGACAGTATAATTGTAATAGAGATTAATATCCACTAGAAATAAGAAATAAGTTAGAACTTAGCTCTAAGAAAGTGGCACTTGTGTCAGCCTATGCACCTAATGGTTTTGATGGCGGTTTCTGTGGTACGCTCACTAATCAAATGCTAGAGTAAACTCTTTTGTTGTTGGTGCAGACTTCAATGCTGTGTGGGACTCAAATATTGATTGGTCAAATGCAAAAGTCACTGGGGTTCAAGCTCAAGCCACAAATGCTTTGAAGTCATTGCTTGGGGTTTATAGACATTTGGCAAACAGTTAATCCCACCTGTAAAGATTACTCTTTTTACTCAGGTAGACATAAATCTTCATCCAGAATAGACTTTCTTTTTGCATCCTCACAATTATGTCATTCAATTTATAAAGCGATGTTACTTCCAATGGCATTGTTGGACCATAAAGGGGTCCTCTGTCTTGTCAAACTTCCTCAAACTTAGAGCAGCTGTCTCAATGTGCTGCTAGATGGCGCTTTAATACTTCCTTATTCAAAAAATGAATCCCACATCACTCAATCATAGCAGAATGGCAGATTCTGTTTCTGATTCTGATACTGTTACAAACTAACTTTACTGACCAGATAGCTTTAGAACGATCATTAGTCAAGAAGGAAATAAACACAATTCTAAAACACTTCCTATTAGGGGTCTAGACCTAGTCATCTACTCCTTATGAGATTAGGATCCAGTGATTATTTAGCAGATATTCCCGCTATTAAATCTTTAGATGGTAACTGACCCTGATGAGACATTTTATTCCAATCTATATGAATCTGAAGTTACTTTTCATCAATCCCATTATGACAGCTGGTTGCCTCAGTTATCATCAGAGGAATCAGATAGCCTTGACAAATTGATTACTTTTGAAGAATCAAAGATGGCAGTATGCAAAAAGGAAAATCACCGGGCTTTGATGAGATTCCCCATGAACTTTTTGGGAACAATTGGGCCCTTTCCTTCTTGACATGGATAACTTCTCTTGTTGAAAAGAATGCTCAAGGGATGTTAACACAGTCTTAATTTCCTAACTCTTGAAAAAGGATTAGGATCCTACAGAGTGGTCTAGTTCCCACCAAACAGGATTCATAAAAATTAGACTAGCAGCAGACAATATCAGACACCTTCTCCACAGTTTTGTGAGTTCTATGCTACCTCTTTTCCCTCCCGCTGGCTATTGGCGTAAATTACAATCAGCGGTATCTAAATTTATCTGGAAAGGCAAACGGCAGTGACTTAAGATGTTCTTCTACAGAGAAGGAAAGAGGATGGTGGCCTCTCAGATTCCAACTTCAAACATTGTTTTTAGTCCTTCTGACACTTACTTCCATATAGCTTGTAACTGGCACACTTGCTTCTGATTGGTGAGAGGCCAATAAAAGACCCACAATTGGAACAAAGAGGGCTTCATTGTCTAAATGACTTGCAAAACGCATTCAATCTACCACGTTCCTCTTTTTTCTTTTACCGTCAATTAAGATCAACACTCAAGGCAAACGGTGTAGCTTGGCAGATGTCTTTACCCATCTTTCCTATCCGGAATTTATATACTATGCAGTCAAAAAAAGGTGGTATGGTATCTAGGCTTTATCAGTTCTTAGTGATATCTGGTTGCTTTGTCCTTATGCACTCTCTGCCCAATAAAAGCACAAGGTATATATCTTCACATGATCTGGGAGTGATCTGCCATTGGTCATTTCTAGAACAATATTGCATCCAAAATTTCCACATTGATTAATGTTGCTGTGCCTGTTACTGTCAATGTTTTGATTCTGAATGATCTGTCAGCCTTTCAGCTCTCTAGAACTCAAAAATGCGCTGTATTTGCTGGACTTACAGCTGCAAAGAAAATGATTGCAACCCGTTGGAAACCACCATGACCTATCTATCCGTGCATGGACCCTTTCCTTTTTGGATGTAGTTTACATGGAACTCTCTACAGTGCACATTCATGGAGCGCCAGGAAGGACTCTGGACACTTGGCTGAGCATCGCTGATTCTTTCAGGTCGGGGTTGTAGCCCTGTGCTACAGCCTTGGCTTTAAGTTGTGCAGGTGTTTGGTCCCTTGTCTTGTGTCTGTCTGTGTATGTGTCTGTTTCTACATGTGTTGTTTTGTCTCCCTCCCTCTCATCAATCCTCTCTATGTTTCTTGGCCCCGGGACACATTTAGTCTCAGAGTGTTGTTTGTGGTTGTTTGTCGCTGTTTGTGGTTTCTAAATATATATTTGAAAAAATATTGGTTTGTTTAATTTTACGTGTATGGAATTTGTCAAAAATGATTAACTGTTGAATAAAAAGTTAACAATTTTGTCCACAGTTATTCTTCAAAGTAAATTCAAATTTCACTTAATCATGACTCTTTCACCTGTTTATCCAAAGAAAATGTTTTAATTTTCAATCCAAAAAAGTTTGGAATACACATGTTGAAAAATACATGGAAAATTGTGTCTTTGTTTAGAACACAAAAGTCACAAGATATGTGAAGTGTAAAACTCATGGGTGAAACTCGTAGGTGAAACTGATCCTGCACCTGAACTTTTTTCCTCCTCTGTGACGTATTTTGCGATTTGCAAACGAATAGTTGGGCCCTCTCTACGCTTCCTCCCTGAGGCTCTCGCTGATTGGTCCTCCGGAAAATGAAAATGACATGAACCAAGATGGCGCTGAGCGAGAGAGGAAAGTGATGAGAGAATAGAACAACAAGCGATACTATACTATATAATAGTGTGCATTTATTAATCTTGTGCGACTATTTAAAATCAGACTTCTATTTCATTACAGGGAAAGTGCCAAGAACGTGCTTAGAGATCGTACAGGTCTACGGAGAAATTATTCAGCTAACTGTGTGCTAACTAGCTGCTTAGATAACGTTAGCCTAGCTAGCGTTCGCTAACTGCGGAAGGCGAGTGAGGAGAAGGCTGGCCGGCAGCCCGAATTACAGCCGACAAGTCAGGCTGATTTTTCAAAATCAAGCGGCTTCACCGTTTGATACATTAACTACCCTTACAGAGTGTGCGGCACTGACCGGTGATCCAAACCACGGCTCGGTCGGGTAACTGACGTTACACCTCTGATAAGGAAAGCAGATAAAGACGAGGAAAAGTCGTCATCTTTGCCGATTTGACGCCATGGCTCGTTCACCTATTCAGAGTGGACTGCCGGGGATTCAGGTGAATAAAATACATTATATTATTGGTTAACTTTCTTTAAGAGGCAACTTTATTGATTTCACAGTCACCTGTTTTTTTACTATACTTTTTTTCTTAACGTTTGCGTGCACCTTCAGCTCGTAAGTTTGCCTCGGTGCCTGTAAATAACTTTATCTACAAGAACCCCCATTATTATTATCACGGTTATGACTCTCATCTTTACTTTACGGTAAAAAATGCAACTCGCTAGTCTTCAAAGTCCAGTATCACAGTATGTGATAAGAGTGCTGTGGTCTTTTTTTATTAATGTTGTCATATCTAACGTGTACTGAATGACTGACGGGCTGTCAAAACCGAGATATACATTTATATTGGATGAGTTCACTCCTTATTCATGAACAGTATTTTGTGCAGGCTGAAATGCCATCGCAATTAAAGCACAAGTTAACATATCCAGCTTTCTGTTTATTCCATGTCCACTGTTTTATTTTTCACAGTGCAACACTGGAAAATGTTTAGTATATTGATATGTAAGGAAAAATAGTGAGTTCTCACGATTGAGAAGCTGAAAACCTCAAATGTTTGGCATTTAGTTTGAAAAAATATTTTTCTGTGATCAAGTAAAGACAAATTGACTGATGCGCTTAAGCTCTAATCAGTTCCACTTTGTCACCCTTCTATAGTTAAACAATGTCAGAAAATCGTGAATTTTCCTAAATGAACCCGAAGTGATTCCTCTGAATTGTCCTTTGTGTCCGTTCAACAGTAAAGAACCTAAATATATTTACTTTACAAGTACAGTGGATATAAAAAGTCTACACACCCCTGTTAAAATGGCAGGTTTTTGTGATGTAAAAAAATAAGACAAGGATAAATCAAGTCAGAACTTTTTCAGCCTTTTAATGTGACCTATAACGTGAACAATTCAATTACAAAAACAAACTGAAATCTTGGAGGGGGGAAAATAAAAACGTACAATAACCTGGTTGCGTAAGTGTGCACACCCTTAAAACTAATACTCTGTTGAAGAACCTTTTTGATTTTATTACAGCACTCCGTCTTTTTGGGTAGGAGTCTGTTAGCATGGCACATCTTGACGTGGCAATATTTGCCCTCTCTTCTTTGCAAAAGTGCTCCAAATCTGTCATATTGCGAGGACATCTCCTGTGCACAACCCCCTTAAGATCACCCTACAGATGCTCAATTGGATTCAGGTCTGGCCTCTAGCTGGGCCATTCCAAAAAATTAATCTTCTTTTGGTAAAGCCATGCTTTTGTGAATTTGGATGTTTACTTTAGGTTGTTGTCATGCTGAAAGGTGAACTTCCTCACCTGAAAGTTTTTTGCCATAATTGCCTGGTATTTGGAACTGTTCACAATTCACTCCACCCTGACTAAGACCCCGGTTCCAACTGGAAAAAAAACAGCCCCAAAGCATGATGCTGCCACCACCATGCTTCACTGTGGGTATGGTGTTCTTTGGGTGATGTGCAGTATTGTTTTTTCACCGAACATATCTTTTGAAATTTTGGCCAAAAAGTTCAACCTTGGTTTCATCAGACCATAACACATTTCCCCACATGCTTTTGGGGGACTTGATGTTTGTTTTTGCAAACTTCAGCCAGGCTTGGATGTTTTTCTGTGTAAGAAAAGGCTCCCGTCTTGCCACCCTATCCCAAAGCCCATTCATATGAAGAATACGGGAGATTGTTGTCACATGTAGCACACAGCCAGTACTTGCCAAAAATTCCTGCAACTCCTTTAATGTTGCTGTAGGCCTCTTGGAAGCCTCCCTGAGTAGTTTTCTTCTCGTCTTTTCATCAATTTTAGAGGGACGTCCAGTCTTAAATGTGTTCCATGGTATAGTTAATACATTGGAAATTCTTTTGTAACCTTCTCCTGAGTGATATCTTCCAACAATGAGATCCCTCTAATGGTTTGGAAGCTCTCTGCGGACCATGGCTTTTGCTCTGAGATGCAACTAAGAAAATGTCAGGAAAATCCTACTGGAACAGCTTAACTTTATTTGCGATTAATCAGAGTCACTTAAAATGATAGCAGTTGTGTAATGACTTCTATTTAACATGAGTTAGAATGTGATTGGTTAATTCTGAACACAGCGACATCCCCAGTTATAAGAGGTGTGCACACCGCAACCAGGTAATTGGAAGGTTTTTATTTTTCAACCTCGAAGATTTCGGTTTGTTTTTCAATTTAATTATTCACATTATAGGTCACATTAAAGTGGGAAAAGTTCTGACATGATTTATCTTTGTCTACTGTCTAATTTTTTTACATTCCAAAAATCTGCCTTTTTAACAGGGTTGTGTAGACTTTTTACATCCACTGTATATGAAACAGAAAAGCAGTCAGTCTTCAAATTTGAGAAGCTGGAACCAGAGAATGTTTGGCAATCTTGCAAAGTAAATTAATTAAATGATTCATTAATTATGAAACAGCTGTAATTTAGTAATCAAATTAGCCACAAAACGATTAAGTGACTAATAATTATACTAATACTAACATCAAATGACTTTTTCTGAATCTTAAACTATTCAGTTGCAGATTTATATTTAGTCGGTAGAGTAATATACAAGTTGATGTATAGTTTCACTATATGCAAGGATGATACCACACGGTTGTGTGGTGCAGATGGGGGGAGCATCAAACACATGCCTTTTAGAGCGAGGTTCAGGCAGCTTTAGTTGTTGCAGTAAACTTGCTGACTGTGGAAATGGCAAGTACATTCCCATCATGTGTAGTCTGTGGCCGCAGCGCCCTTGTTTTTTTTCCCATTGTTTTTACAGAAGTCAGCCTGGACATTATAATTTTCACCTGGATGACTGACCACACCAGTGCTATGGTTCGGTTGTGTTGGTTCTACTCTACTTTATTCTGCACTGCTCTACCTCTTTGTCTTTGTTGGAAAGTCTCTTTGCTTTCAAATTCAACAGCCACCTCTTTGCCAATTTTTCAAAGTGCAGCTGCTCATCCTCCCTTCCATATAGATTTGACCACCATGCATTAGCACTTTTACAGGAAACTGTTCTCTGGGGGGACTGTAGCAATACGCGGTGTGAGCCAACAGATGATCTTCTTAAGGCTGGGTTACTTAGTAAATTAAGTTTTGTGCCTAATTGTTTTAGTTCTTTATTATTAAAGCTACAACAAAAATATTGTAAACTTTTCTTTTTTTTTCTTTTCAGGATAGACTTTTGTATTATATTTGTAATGGAAATTATGGCACCACCACAAACACTACTCAGTCGGTTTTGGCTAATGATTGCTGTGCATGAAGGGAAATTGGACTGGCCAGCTTGAAGCCCATTATTTCTGCCCTGGTGCTCCATGGGGAAATAGTCCATTTAGTCCAGTCAATAAGTTAGGGTGTAGTCCTTCAGTTTCTGTTTAGCTTTTGTGGTGGAGGTCATAACGCCTAAGTCCTTGTTGAGGCGTCTTGTGATTTAAATGTAACTCATAGAAAAGGTGAAGAAAAAAAATGGTTGACATGCAGAGACCAAGGCTGAAGTACAACATTTTTACAGGGCTGTTTGTCAACAAAAGATGAAAATCTTGGATTTTGTTCTCTGTGCTGCTGTATGTGCTCTGTAGCTGGTAGGAATTTTGGTCTTGAATTTCACACATTGCTAGAGTTCAGTTACTCAGAAGTTGTTCTTAGTATACCAATCCTGATTATTCTTGAGAAAAGGGGAAAACAGATCAAATCTAGCCTAAGGAGCTGAGCTGTGTAGAGGAAAGTAGGGATGTTCCAAGCCTATCCTCAACATTGGTATCAGAGCCATTGGCTTTAGTAAACCTGATCATTATTCTTGATTAACCTAGCCCAAACTGAACACTATTTATCCCATCTGTCATCCAAGTGACAGGCTAGAACACTAGAAACCTTTATCAACAATACTGTATTGCGAGAGATTGAACCCTGAATTGGTTCAAACGAAATTAGAACCCTGCTGATGTAGTTTTGATCAGTATTATCCTTGTGAGAAAGTACCTTTGATGATGTCATCGGAGGTTATTTTGGAGCGGGCTTTGAGACAACACAGTCATGGCAGAAAGCCTACATTACCAATTAAGGTGTTACGTTTGAAACACAGTGACATTTACCAGGCAGGAAGGGTCATAGAAAAGGTTGTTTTGGTTGCATTGTGTAAAGTGTTCTGTTTTATTTATTTATTTAAATTTTTTAAATTTTAAAACAAAACATCTTGTTTGGTATTTGATGCAACATAAAAACAGGGGGAAACATTACGATTGACAGCTGTGATTGACTGGCGATTGGGTGGTGTAAAGCGGGACTTTGATATTGCAGCTCCACCGCTTGATCACTACAATTTTAGATGACTATCAGCTCTGGGAAAGTCTGATGGGCATTTCTTTTTAACATTTTCTGACATTTTGTAGATTTTTCAAATCTGTTTTTTTAGATTATAGTGAATCCAAGTTCACTTATTACAGTCCCTTTATTTGGTAACTAGAGTATGTGTGTATCCCAGATATCAAAAATAACAATATATCACAGTTGGCAAGATATTTTGAAGACTGAGGGAGCTATCTTGCTTGTATGTTGAGTTGTGGGCCTGTGTAAGAACAGCTTGAATACCTGTAATTTCATTTTCTGTGCCTTTTTTATTTTCATCTTGTCTGTTGCCTGAGGTTCTACATTGCTTAAAATGCACTTTGTTCTCTGTCTCTCTCTCACTCACACACACAGAACTTCAGAGCTGATCCAGAAGAGTTTTTTACCAAGCTGGACAGAATAGGGAAAGGCTCTTTTGGTGAAGTTTTTAAAGGCATTGACAATCGGACTCAGAAGGTTGTGGCCATTAAAACTATTGATCTGGAAGAAGCGGAGGATGAAATAGAAGACATTCAACAAGAAATCACAGTTCTTAGCCAGTGTGACAGTCCCTTTATCACCAAGTATCATGGCTCCTACCTAAAGGTAAGCTTTAACCTCAAGAAGAATCCCATTGTCAACATAATGCATACATGTCTTTAGTGTCTTCCTGCAAGCAAGGGTACACAATGTAGGTCAATAAATAATGCATGTGGGCAATGGAACAAATATTGCCTTTGTAATAAAACACAGATTGCTGTTGATTAACCTGAAAAATAGGCCGACATTGCAGTAGTATATGGCTTGAGGGCTTGTAACAATGCAGTCTGTAAGTATTTGGACGTTGTCATGTGTTTTATTCTTTTTCCTCTTTACTCCATCAAATAAGGTTTGAAATAAAACAATGACAGGGAGGTAAATGTGCTCACGTTCAGCTTTTTTATCAGGGTGTTCATGTGCATATTAGGTGAACAGTAAATGAAATACAGCCTTGTGTATATATTGAGAAGTGCACCATGACAGTTATAGGGGTGCAACACCCTTAAAGCGGAAAGTAATCTCTTTAGCATCTCTATAGTTATAGTAGTTTTTTAGTCATACTACATGTGATGGTGCTAAGATTACATCTCACCATTTACTATGGTACTTAGGAGAGAATTAAGGCTTATTTGTGTGAATTACGTAATCATGGTGTTATGCTCAGTGTATGCATGTAGCAGCAGTGGCTATAGCACATGGCTTATGGAGGCAAAGGTAGTTTAAATCCCATACATGAACTGCTTAAAGCTAATTTGGCGAACACGTTGCCAAAATGTAAACAAATATAGGTTGCTATAAAAGGGGGCTCAAGTTCTGTCCCACAGCAAAGTTCACGTATACCAATGTTATTTCCTGTTTACATCCCCAAAGTATTATGGAAACTGTAGTTCCAAAACTTAGTGAGGGGAAAAAAGACTGCCTGAGTAAATTTGACATTTCAAGTAGTGTGTGTGCTCCGAGGAAATCTTAATACACAAGCTCAGATGACAAACCCACAGATCTGAAGTCATAGTGACTGGCTGAACTACTGTAAAATTCAACACATTAACACATTTAACATAGCTTGCATTGTATTACTGTATGTTTTAGATTAATACATAGTATTTCTCAGCTGCTAGAAGTGGATAAACCAGTTTGTTGTAAATGGTAAATTGTAAATATAGAATATTTTAGTATTAGTAGTCAATAGACATAAATCTGTCAGTTAACCATCATAGAGCAATTGTGAAATGACTCCTTTCGTCATGTGATGTAAAAGTGTCTGTTTCCCTAACAGACTGAACACACTAAATTAGCCTGGCCACGTGCCTTAATTAGTGCAATATCATTTCTCTACTGTTTTGCTACATGTACATCTTGGCACTATGGTGGGCCAGGTAGCATTTAACAAAAAAAAGTTAAAGTTAAATAAATGTCTCTTTCAATCTACAAAAACAGGGCAAGTATTGCTCTATTTTTAAGTGATCAAAGTGAATATGAACTGTTACTCTTTATATAATTTAATTTATATGATAGCTACTGCAACTTTGAACCCTGTTTGACTGAATTCTGGAATTATTTTTCAGGGTACAAAATTATGGATTATTATGGAATATTTGGGTGGAGGATCAGCCCTGGATTTGGTAAGTCTATATCCAAATAAAGTAAATGGCCTGTTTGATGTTTGTCTTACCTTAAAGGTCCCATTACATGGTGCTTTTTGGATGCTTTATAGGCCTTAGTGGTCCCCTAGTACTGTATCTGAAGGATCGTTCCCAAAATTTAGCCTTGGTGCAGAATTACTGCCACTAGAGCTAGTCCCCACAATGAGCTTTCCTTAAGACATGCCATTTCTGTGTCTGTAGATATTGAGGGTGGGGGGGGGGGGGG
>NC_048417.1:14070685-14134718 GCF_013103735.1 Etheostoma cragini
TAGGGTGGGAGTGTGGCGTTGACCAACTGCCCCTTTGCTCATTTGGAAACCATGATGTCTCTCTCTTTCTCATGGTTGGGTCAAATTCTCTGGGCAGCCACAGGAGAGAAAGTGGAGGTAACTTTGTCCCTTATGAGGTCATAAGGGGCAAGCCACTGGGGGACCACAAGCAGGCTGGGGGAATGCATGTTAATCTTTAAAATACCTCCCATAAAGTGAAATGTTCATGCCTTGGGACCTTTTTAAACAATTTCATTTGCAGACTGCAGGACAGTTCTCTGAAAAAAAAAAAGACAAAGATCCTCTTCTAATTTATCCGTTCTTCTAGTTGGAACCAGGTGCTCTGGATGAAACGCAGATTGCCACAATTCTGAGAGAGATTCTGAAAGGGCTGGAGTACCTGCACTCTGAAAAAAAAATCCACAGAGATATCAAAGGTACGACTGGTGCATGGCATTGCCTGCTTTTAACAACAGTCTAGTAAATAGTTTTATCTTGACAACATGGTCTCTATTTTCATGTTAATAATGCTGAAGTGAGGCTTTAATGTGTGTTGCAATCAGTGTTCACCAGCCGTTGAGTGCTGTCTGTATTTGGACCCAAACACAAGTCATACCTTTAATCTTGTCACATTTTACACTTGAATATAAATTCTGTTGAGATCTGTAATATGTCATGTCTTAGTCTTTTATAAATAATCTTTGTGTTGAAATAGGGATGGGTAATAGAGGGGGCATTTTTAATTTTATGACATCCATAGAAAGAAAAAAAACATGTTTCCTAAGCTTTTGGAAACCTGATTTAATGCTTTACAAGACCAAATAATCCTTTTTTTCTAACCAAGATCTTAAATTGCAGAAAGCAGGTTACCGCTAAACCATTTATACTAAAATGGTTGAGACATAGCATTGTCTGTATCTCTTTGAATACTGAATGTTCATTTAAACACTTGATGTTATCAAAAAGCAATAATTTTGTCTTCTTGCTTTCAGCTGCAAACGTGTTGCTGTCAGAACAAGGCGACGTGAAGCTGGCTGACTTCGGAGTGGCAGGCCAGCTGACAGACACCCAGATAAAAAGGAACACATTTGTTGGTACTCCTTTCTGGATGGCCCCTGAAGTCATAAAGCAATCGGCCTACGATTCAAAGGTCAGAATTATCTCAACTTGTGTTGTTATCACAGTCAAGTTTAGTGTTGGAAAGCAGAATCCCAAGGAAATGTACAATGTTTTGGAGAGAATGGTTTAATTGATAACAAGAAATTGCTGATGGACATTTTAAATGTAAGTAAACTTTACTGCACATGTCCCAAGTCACTGCACCACAGTGGCAATGAAGTTTGACAGCTGGCTCACACAAGTTTACTGTATGTTTACCACATCAACTGGGTTGGATTACACATGTGGAGTAGTGGAACTCTTTATATTGGGCTAGTTGACCTGTGGGCCAGTGGTGAGTCCAGCAACACCGGTGCAAGAAGGGGAGAAGGTACGGTGAGTGCCTTTTATGCGATACGACAATCTTATTACAATGTCAAAGTCATAAGTGTTTATATTATTCAGATCCATACAGGGATGTGTGTCAAATCTGCTTTACACTGCGTTTTAAATCATGCAAATTGGAATTCAGAGTCATAAACATAAAACATTTAGTTTTTGAATCAAACTCATGGGTGGTATTGTGTCTCTGGGCTCTTTGGAGCCCTGAAATGCATCTCAGACACCTATGATAATTAGTTTGATAGGTGAGCCCAATTAAAAAAAAAAAAAAAAAACTACTTAAGAAGGATGTTCCACATTATTAAGCAGGCCACAGGTTTCAAGCAATATGGGAAAGAAAAAGGATCTCTCTGATTTTCAAACAGTCTTATTTACTGATGAGTGCCGTGCAAGCCTGGATGGTCCAGGTGGATGGAGTAGTGGATGGTTGGTGGATGGCCCCCGTGTACCAATAGGGTTGCGATGTCAGCAAGGAGGTGGCGGAGTCATGTTTTGGGCTGGAATCATGGGGAGAGAGCTGGTAGGCCCCTTTTAGGATCCCTGAGGGGGTGAAAATGTCCTCAGCAAAGTATATAGAGTTTCTGACTGACCCCTTTCTTCCATGGTTCAAAAAGCTATCTTGCTTTGTTAAGATGTTTGATTGAAATAGCTTTTGATTTCAATACATATCACCTAATGCTTCAACAAATGACCATTTTCAGTTCTTTACAACCTATAAAATGTTTTGCACTTCTGTTGTGCATAATAATTTGGAACTGTGCATTTTGAGTTTTTTATTTATTGGAAAAAATAATCTTTTCATTGGGTGGTTTGTTCAATGAAATTCAACTTGTACCCTGACGGTTGATGACTTGAAAATTATACTGACTGTCATTTGCATCCACTATCTAGGAAAATCAGTGTGAAATAACATTTGCATAACAATTTGGAACGTGGTGTAGTGGTCTGGTGTCTCTCCTTGGGATGAAAATGTAATGCTGCTGATGTATAAAAATCATTTTACCAAACTTATCTAAGGCCCTGAGGCAATACCTGTTGTTAAACAGACCGTGAAACAACCATGCTGTGTTAACAGATCAATATGAGATTGATAAAATGGTGGTGAGGCATTGTCCAAAGAAGGATTTGTCTGAAACTGCTTCCAAATGATACATTGATACAAGGACATTTAGTCCTTGTTTTCATTGCTCTGTTTACCACTGTGGGCTAGTCTTTAAAGAACTATATTTCAGACTGATTTTCTAGACTAAAAAAGACCAAATACATATTTTTGGAATAACCACAACATGAGTCAGAGCGCTTTGTCAACTCAACCACTAATCAGTCTACGAGTTTGCAGAGCTTCCTCAAATACACCCATGCTGCTCAAGTAAGCCAGTTTAAATGTCATTTCACATTTAAACTGTCATTGTGTCAGTGTGAATTTGTGGACAAATGTGTGAAATTCTGCTGCTTTATTATGATCTCTTTTCTGTCCCAAATGTCTTTGTTTTATAGGCCGACATCTGGTCATTAGGAATAACGGCAATAGAACTGGCTAAAGGAGAGCCGCCACACTCTGAGCTTCATCCTATGAAGGTCTTATTCCTCATCCCAAAGAACAATCCACCAACACTGGAAGGAAACTACAGTAAACCACTTAAAGAATTTGTTGAAGCCTGTTTAAATAAGGAGCCTAGCTTTGTAAGTCAAAAAGACTCTTGTTCATCCGGTCACATAGTAATAGTGCACAGTCTTTTTTTTTAATATTCATTTTTAGTGTTGTTTTCTGTTTTTCTTAGAGGCCAACTGCCAAAGAGCTGTTAAAACATAAATACATTGTAAGGCATTCCAAAAAGACGTCCTATCTGACAGAGCTGATTGACAGATACAAGAGGTGGAAATCCCAGCAGTCTCAGGAAGAATCCAGCTCTGAATCTGATGAGTAAGTTGTCTGCACCATCACCATCCAGTTTGGAGGGGGGGGGGGGGGGGGGGGGGGGGGGGGGGGGGGGCAAGACAGGGCAAATGTATACTCTAAAGTAGGGCTAGGTGATGTGGAGAAAATCAAATATCACAATATTTTTTACCAAATACCTTGATATTGTTACCACAAAGATATTGTTGTAATAATTACAAAATGTTTGATAAATGATCAACAGTAATGTGGATATAATGACTAAGTGGTTAAAGGCAAATAATGGAAAAGCTAGAACAGTCTTGTAAGTTCAGAAAATGACATAACTTTACTGCAATGCAGCCTTTAAAACCAGGTTAAGACGACACTTACCATATTACGGTATCCAAAAGCTAAGACGATATCTAATCTCATATCACAATATCGATATGGAAAACAAAATCTGGCAACTCTGAGTACACTAATAATGATCCTAATATCCTGTGTGACCGTAGGGAGCCAAATGGCCAGGCTGCTGGAGGAGATGATGCTGGCAGCGATGACTGGATCTTCAACACCATCAGGGAGAAGGACCTCAAAAAGTTTCAGAATGGAGCAGCACAGCCTGCTGAGCTTGAAGGAAAACAGGTGGGACCATACCGCGTTGTAGAGGGGGAAAAGTATTACATTAGTAGTAAATACTTTTGGCAAAGCCATGTCTTCCATATGTCAAAGGTCTCAGATTTCCCTTTTTCAACTTTAAAATCTTTTTTTTTTTGTTTTTCAGATACAGGAGAGTCCGGAGAGTTCAAACAGGCCTTTGTCACAAAGCTTATCAACAATCTTTTCTCCATTGTTTACTGAGGTAATGGCACCAACAGGTTAACCCAAGTTAAAACGAACATCATCAACCGAATGTATGATTTAAAATAAAACTATTGTATAATTGTTGTAATCTATCCAATCAATGCAGATCACACTGATTGAAATCTACTGCATGTTCAGATACATTTGTCAGATTACGCTACCAATAAAATATTAAGAAAGTTCAAATATAACGTTTTCTTGATGATGTCATTTTTGCAGTTGAAAGAAAAGGGCGAGACGCGCAACGGCAAGCCGCAGGCTGCAGAGGAGCTGCGGGAGGCCATTTTCCTGGCAGAAGAAACACACCCAGGGATATGTGACTCCCTGGTAGCTGAACTAGTGCAGAGACTTCAGAGGTAATCAGGGTTCATATTATCACTTCTAATCATATTCTTATACTTATATTTAAATGTCAAAGTCCCAGGACATTGCATATTTACTTCCTAAACGTGATGTATGTATGTGCCCATCTATTGGGAACATTAGGGACATATTGTGAGGCCACTGACAGTCTCTCTGCCTGACAGTTGACTGGTCCAGCTGTCCAACCCTTTGGTTCACAGTGAAATATAAGATATAGGAATAATAAAGGGGCTATTTATTTTCCATCCATCCTGTGCTGTTGTGTAATGAACTTTACAGTCACTAGTGTGATAGTAGTTTCATCCCAAGGCCTGTTTAGACAGTAAATATGAACCTTTTTTCTCATGTTCTTCAGGTTTTCTGTGCCACAAACCGCTGCCAGTCATTGAGAGGAGCCACATCCAGCTCTGCCCTGATCTTCCACCCTGGTGGCAGTCGTCAGATCTTTTCCTCTGACCTCCACAGCCGGGATGAAATCTCCCAGGAAAGTCTCCATCACTAATTTTCCTGAAGCAAATCCTGGCCTACGTAATGTCTGTTTATCCGCTAGCACACCACCAGAGGGTCCTATTCAGGACAGTCAGTGGCCAGTCACCATGGCTGCCACCTGCTGAGAGATGTCCCTTCTCAATACCTCCTTTACAACTGTTTTTTTTTTTTCTTTTTCTTTTTTATGATGGAGTCAACTATCTTTCTGCAAGGACTCTTGAGTTATTGGTTTTGGTGAGTTTGTGGCTTTTTCACAAAGGTTTACACTTCCTTATCCTTTTGGAGAAAGTACCTTGCTTAATTGTGTGCGTGTGAGTGGCAGTGCGAGAGATCCTGTGAAATGTGCGGTGAAGCGTGACGAGTGGGTTGAAGCATTCTATTGAAAACTCAGGTATCCTGCTTTAAGTGTATTGGGTCCTCTGGGAGATGGAAAGAGCTCTATAGGGTGGTTGTACAGACTTGTAAATAAGCTAATTTCTACAGATTCATGAACAAATAATGGAGTGTTTGTAATGGATCACTGTGTACAAATGGCCAAATGCAAACTGTAGAAAATGTTTGTGGGGTGAATATTTTGAGACTAAAATGGCCATACATGAGATTGCCTTGCCTTTCTACTTGTTCTTCTGTATATCGGTCTTTGATTTCTCCAGTTGTAAAATTTTAGTACAGATCCATTGAATGAAAATGGCTGCCCTCTATCATGTTTTACTATTGATTTATTCTATATTTCTTAATTCTCTTTAACCTTTCGGTTTCACACGCGTTGCTGTGAGAATGTAAAAAAACAAAAGGCTGGATCAATGAAGCCCCCACCAGTTATAAACACTGGATGCTCTGTTGCCAGCTCCAAAGGCCTCGAGTTGTCGGTTTGTTGGACTTTGCCTCCTCCCTTCTTTTTTTTCTTTGTGGTGTGTTTTTGACTGGTTAAATGAAATGAGGTTTTGTCCATTCATTCCATTAACAGGGCAGTGGGATCATCTAGTTTATGAATCAGCAGACTCTGTTAGTCTTCCTAGGAGCTGCAGTGGTACTATCTATCTCCTCAGCGTACCTACAGCTTTAATTGCACTTCAAGTATAAATGCCTTTTGACTATAAATAAAGTAGCCATGAAACAGTAGCATGAGACTTACAATATTTTGCAAGTATGCTATCTGGGACAAAATAAAGTCTACCTGAAGTCTCACAGCTTGGACTCTGGAGATGGTCATGCAGTGTAATATTTGCTGTATCTTTCCATTTGGACTTTTGAGAGTTTTTTTAGTTGTACAGAAAAGGCATATAAACAAAGACTTCTCACCTAGTAGATGACACTGCTCTCAGATGTACATATTAACATAAAGCCAGAAGGTGTTCAGAGACCAGTTGCACTGCTACTACTTCTGAATAGCATAAGAGGAATGTGCATGATATCATAAGAGCATAAAGCCTATTGGTTGGCCTAAACAGTATGCGTTGTAGTATACTGCTGCAGGACTGGAGGAATGTTTAGTCCTCAACCGAGTGGAATCAGCCTTAGAGTATTTGTGATGAACGGGATGAATAGTATCCACTTTAAAATTTTAGATCCAATGCGTTTGTTGTGATTTGATTTAATTCTGTTTCCCTCCTCTGGCATTACAATGCATATGCAGCAAAACTTTTAAAAGACAAATGATAAAAGATCAAAAGTATTTCTTTCATTCCTTGCCAGTATGACACATGCATGAACAAACTTACACATTTTTTTTCACAGACGAAAGGAAAAAAAAAAAAAAGGTTTGGAGTCATAGGATGCATTCTGTTTGCCATGGGCAGAACATAGTAAACAGGGTAAGTTAAAGAGAGAACTCAGCATTCAGGGAGTACGATTATTTGTTTTCTAGGGGGGAAAGCGATTAGAAGATTGTTCTTATATATATATTTATATACCTATATTTTTTTTCCATTAAATATGCAACCAAGTCTGCTGGCTTAGCACAAAGAATGAAGATTGGTCGGAAACGGCTAACCTTTGGCTAAGCTGTGTCCAGAGCTACATCCCTGGTCCAGAGGTAACATCTGCCGACCAGCACCTCTAAACAGGCTAATTAACACATTGGTTGATGGTTTATTTCGTACGAAAGCTGAAGTGTAAAACAACAGTTTGGCATCTTGCAGGAGGTTTACTATGTGCTGGACTATTTCTTGGCTCTGACCAATAACTTCCTGGTATCTCCAGTGGTTGCCTAGCAACAACAAAGAAATGCTGCTAGCTGTAGCTTCATATTTAGCTAGCAACTGTAAAGACAAGAGAGCGGTGTCCATCTTCTTATGTTACTCTCCGCAAAAAAGCAAATGAGCTTATTTCCTATTGTGTCCAACTATTATTTTAACGCTTTTTCGTTTAAACAGAATATAATATACTCCACATTTATCTCCAAAGACATTCTCTTTTTTCCGCTTGCTAATTGGTGAAATACACAGTTTAATCAAATATTGTTCAAATGAAACCCATTAAACAAATCAAGAAGAGGTACCACACTCAATGATTTCCATTTTCCTTGTGCTTCTGTGAAAAATGACTATGCTCTCCATTCTTACTTTTCATGTGCCATGTAGCTAAGCCTCCATCCCAAACAGACAAATTCAACACAATTTGCACCTTTTTCATGGTTTACTTATCTTTTATGTTGCATTTTGCAAATTTATTTAGTTTCTTTTTTTTTTAAATGGTACTTTATAAGGCTACAATATTATGTGAGAATAATATTAGTTTTGTGTGTTAAATGGCAATAAAGCGATGTGATCACCAGGAGTCATTTCTTAGCACAAGTAGGCATATATTCTATTAAAACTATTTTTATAACCCAAAAGAGCAGTATTATGTAATAGAGGGAGTAAAGTTTGGTTCTGTGGTGTGTTAAAGTTTCAGTAAACACTGGATAGCAATCACTTGAAATGTACATTTAATGTTGTGACTTTGCTGACAGTTAATTGTCCAGTATACATGTTTGCTAATTCAGGACAGTGTTGTTGGATTTATTGAAAGTTGTCAAATGATTTAAGGAAAAAATAAAAAGCCAGTACTTGAATGATGAATAGTTTTGCCATTGTTTGACCTGACCTTATTTGAAATGTGCTTGCCCGCGACAGCTTTTTGAGATTTCTTGTGATTCGGAACAGTTACAACAGCATCCGCCAGTCTACAGCGCCTCTTGAAAAAAATCATCCTTCTTGCATGTTGTTACAGTATTACAATCTTAAATTAGACAAATCTGTGCACAGCAACCCGTGATAGTTTTTTAAAATGCACAAGTTAAGTAAAAATCATGAGATTAACTAAGTGAATTGCTGTTTTTTTATTATTGTAATTTGTAAAATTAAATTAAAAACCTCTGCTGAGAAAGATGCAATTTTCAGCTCACTATTTTTAGAAGGGGAATTTAGTCCCTATGCATTCTGAAAATGAAGTAAATTATTTCAATACTTCATATTAAGTTAGCAAAATTCTAACATTGAATAATCAGTAGTGGTTACATTTTACAATTAGGTGTTCAGTTGCTTATAAAATACAATGCCTTGTGTCGAGTCTAACTGACACCAATTTGGCTTAAAATCCAGAGTAAATATGATGTCCATCTGCATGGAAAGATTTGGTTAAATGCAGTACTAACAAAGCAGTATATTGCAGCAGATTGTGGTGATGTGCATGCAACAACACCTCACCTCACCATCTGTAGTGGACATTTTTTGTAAGCGACAAGTTAAAAGAAAACACCGAAAACTATTTCAGCAAATACCTCACAGCAAGTTTTATTTATACATCCAAAAACAAAAGATCAAATTTCTCACACTATATACAGATATAACATACAGTGTTTGTACACATATTACATAATTTGTACACAAGAAAAATATACATAAAAATGTAAACCTTTGTATACAAAAAATACCTTAGACAAATTAAACAAGGACCAATAACAAAAGGTGACTAGATTAGCTCATCCTATCCTTAAAAACAGTAATACAGTACATTCAATGAGTATAGGAATTTGTCAGCCATCTCCGAATTCAAGCAGTTAAATGTGCCTACAGTACAAGCCCTGTTCATTTTGTTCTACGTGGTTTTTGGGAGAGTAAACTGGTGCAGTGACTAATCATGCTATGTGGATACAGCAGTAATTCCTTGCGAACATTTTCATCCAACTTAATTTATTTGTTTTAACTTTTAAGGGCACTGTGTTTGACTTAGTTACAATACTGCAGTCACTGAGAAGCCCAGGTGTCTCTGGTAGAGCTACAGGTTTACACTTCATTATGTGTTTTCTCTTTGGAAGGGAGAGACAGAACTGGGCCTTCTCACAGCTGGAAATGATTGGGGGTGGGGGGCGGGGGTCTGGTGCAGGCTCAGAGCTGGTAATGATGGCAGCTGTTCATTTAATAAGCGTCCAAACGAAAGAAAAAAAGAAAAGAAAAGGCAAGACAGATACGGGACATGTGAAACACCACCGACCTCATCCACTCCTGTGCAAATCTGTTGGAAAACATACTTTAACAATCTGTTTTTCGCCACAAAAAGAAATGGTGATGTATATATTTCTATGTTTCATACCACCAAGAATCAAGCCAGTGACCATAATCTAAAACTAATGCTTTCACACAAAAAGTTGCTTCCCCATGCAAATCTCAAAGCTTCTTCCTGTAGTTTAATAGCTATCAAAAAGACTTTCCCATCAGAATATCATTTTTAAATTAAATGACAGCATACAAACATTGCTCCCTCCACCTTGCAACCATTTTTAAACAAAGTTTTTATACATTTCTCGTTGCACTTGCAACTATTTTTGATAGCCATTAAAAACAAGGGACTCATTCCACAAGACACAGTTTCCACTGAATACATTGCAAATAACAATTTGAATCCATTGCTACTCAATTTACCAACAAACCCCAAGATAGACTTGCTACTCTATATTTCTAATACTCGACAACGCCTGACAATCCGTCAAATATAATATCTATCAAAAGCCATGGTTGTACTGCTGTATGAGTCGGTAGCTGAAAGGGGAGGACCTCATGTGGTTATCATTTAAAATTAAAATCAGACCATATTTGCATCATTTAGCTTAAAATCGTTTTATAAGTGAGTTTTAGAGTAAATCAGACACTGCTTAACACACCAATGTATACCATTTAAATCACCAACCTAATCCCGCTCTGGGTGTTCTGGCCTTGTTGTCTTACAGTGTTTTTTTTGTTTGTTTTGTTTTTAAGAGTCCTGACACTGAAATTGTAACCATTGTATATGTGGAACAGAGAGCACCTTTAGAGTAGACACGGTGTCCCTGGATTACACCATCATCACCCCTACCATTAACACTGAAACTCACTTAATAGCCTTAAAAATCTACTCGGTATGAGAAGTTAGGCTGACCTGATTACTGGTTGCTATAGGCTCTAGTTCTAAGTGAAACTGCTGTAAAATAAAAAATGTTTGCACCAGTTAAAAATATATTCCTGATCCAGCAAGTGAAGCTCCATGTAATGAGAGCAATAAAATGCCTTACAATGCTAGAGTTATGTTAATGTATTTATTGCTTTAAGAAACTATAATTACCTTCAAGTGTCTACTAGACCACTCAGAGTCCCACAACCAACGGTGAGGTTAGAGATTTTGACATCTGAGCAAACCAATAAATGAGCACATATACAGTATACACAATATAAAAACAGCGGTTTAAAATTATTTTGGTAAATAGATATGACTGTGAAATCTGACTCCGTAAGATTCTTTATCATGATAACAGTTAAATAGCTTGAAACATAATGGGTCACAAATATCACAACCTGTACTCTTTGTTTTTCAGGAGGGTGACAGAAGCAGTGTTTGAAACAGGTGGGGAATTAGAAATGCAAGGGCAAGTAATTTGAAACGTCAACTGGCAAAGCAAACAAACCGACCACTGATTGAGGCTTCTACGTCAACGAATTCTGAGCACTGGGACAGAATCTCTGCTAAGGTCCTTCTGCCAATTTTCACCCGTTTATTTCATCACAAATGCTGCCAGTTAATCCTTGCTGACGAAACCACAAGGCATCAAACAAGTGGACTCACACTGACTTAAAATTCCATTGACCGCCTGGCTACAGAATAAAAGAACGAAAATAGAAAAGATGGAGGAAAATCTGAGGTTGTGCAAATTCATTATCAAATAGTGCACTATTACCACATTGCACACATGTAGCAGATGAAGAGGGATGGTCAATCAGGAGCCAGTCAACTAAACTGTAAGTGACCGTGAGTCCACAGACCGTCATATAGCCGCTGCAGGCCGACTGCTCTCATTTACTTTGCGTGAACGGTGGTGTGGCGCTGTTGGCACCTGCAGCAGTGGCACTAACTATGGAAAAGCCAGCGGGAGGTGCTGTGGAGCTGTGGCTGGGCTGCACGTCTTTCGGGATGCCACTGTGGGAGGCCAATTGATGGCCAAAGGCCGCGCTGAACTGTGGGAGCTGCTGCTTGGGCTGTGTGCAGGTTAAAAGATTGTGTGAAGAGGATGGGAGGGAGGATGAGGGCGAAGGGGATGTCGTCAAACCTGTCATGCCACTCTGGGGCATTGCTGAGAGCGCAGCCATGGGCTGCATTGTCACAGAGTGGGTGGTGGTCGGGGGCGTGGACAGGGAGGTGGATATGAGATGACTTTCTGATCCTATGAGATTGCCAAACTGTGTGGGGTCTGTAAGGGGGAGAGGGAGATTGTTCCATGATGAGCGCGGAGGTCCTGGTACCCCACTGAGAGGGACTTCCAGCAGTAGAGGGGTGTCTGTCTGGAAGGAGCTGGCATGGGGAGAAGACATGTGGTCACTGTATGGTGATGGCACGTGCTCACTGCTGTAGTGGCTGCCTTGGGGCGATGATGTGGGCACATTCGACTTGGCCATGACGTGGGATGTGTGTGCCCGGGAAAACGTTCGCTCTGTTATGGATGTCTGAGTGAGCAGGGAGGTGGTAGAGTGGGCTACGGTAGAAGAAGATGAGGGCAGGTTGGAACATGATGTCTGGGGCTGGTTAGTGGGCTGAGATGGCGGTGAGGGGGGGAAGTGACCCGCAGTGGACTGCAGTAGGTTGTCCTCCAGCTCAAGGCTAGTGAAGTTTTCTGTAGGTATGCGGCTGTTAAGCAGGTCCCCCATGCCCCCCGGCTGGACTGGCCCAGGGAACACAGTCATGGCTCGGTGGTCCACTCCTTCAGATGGGGCCAGGTCTCCCATTGAGGTCAGGCACACCAAAGAATCTGGGTAAGACCCCATAGCCTGCAGTGCTCGCACCAGCTCCTCAGCCTCCTCCGTGGTGGGCAATAATTCCCCATTTTTACCTACACATTCACACAAATACATATGCAACATTTATCATTACAAAAATCACATACAGGGATTTGTTAAAATACATGAAATAAGGAGCTGTAGGACAACCTTCAAACAAGTCAAAATCCTGCAGGTCATCAGGTAGTCTGGGTAGCACATCAGAGAAATCCTCCTGGTTTAGCTCGAGGTCATTTGGAATGTCTGCCATTTCATTGGTGATATCGTCAGGAAGCTCCTCTGTACTCAGGTCTGGAGTGGAAGGGCTCCTACCACAAAGATGAGATTAAAAACAGCTTAGTTAAGAAATACAAAATGCTACTGAAGAGAAGGAGCCGATAAAATGTGTGTGACACGAGAGTGTGTGGATGAGGGTATTCTCCCTGACACTGATGCTCTGCACACTACATTTTTAAGTCGATGTAGAGAAACGAGTGTAGCAGACCTGATGCTGGCCTGTGAGGGCATTGCTAAGCTTGTAGAAGGCATTCCCAGGTTCCCCTGTGGCAACGCTGGAGGGATGGGTTTCTGAGGCCTCCGCGGCCCTCTCCTCCTCTTCTTCTTGTGTTTTTTGGTGAGAGCCGGGGGTTTGGTCTTTTTACGTGGCTTTCGCTGTTGCTGGTGCTGCACTCGCCGGTTACCATCCCCTCGTAGAAAGTTATCCTGTGAGTTTTGTGTGGTAGAGCATCGAGTCATCAGATTGATACCATTCTCACGTCTGAGTGTCATCAATCTTATCTAACTCGGCAAAAGAGAAGGTATTTCCATAATTGCCCTTGCCTGAATATTGAACTCACCATTTTTTTGGCATGCTCTTCACAGAGTGGAGTCTGGTGCGTGATATCGAACACAGGGATGGAGCACTGCTGACCATCTGCAAATCTGGCTGTGCAACTGGCAAAGAGCTGCTGGGAACGATTCAACAGGATGTCTGCAGAGTACAATAAAGGAAATAACACAATAAACTAGACAGAGCATGTGATACTCTGTGGTGGTACTCCAACATAAAAACGAATACTGTACAGCCTCACAGCAATGTGATATCATTTAAAACATGTACAACTGAAACTGATAAACATATTTAAAACAGAAGCCATTCTTCTGCACTTAGCGACCAGCTGTAGGAATCAGCGATGTAGTGGAAAGGATACGCTGAAAGCAGTGTCGAGTGAAGGGCAGAGCCCTGTTGTTGCAGGCCTGGCCCTTTGTGCTGCCACTGCAGGTCCCCGAATCTGTGTTCTGCTGCCCTGCTGGAGCCATACTGTAGAGACATACAGACCCAGAACTGTCGTAACACTGACAACAATCCAAGTGTGTTATGTTTTTTTATGTTTCAGATCAGGAGATGAAGATCGCAAGATTAGAAGATCAACAAGTCAGTCATGAAAGCACACTTTGCTAGTTGCGATGATATTAAACACAGGTGGGTGATGGAAGGTTTGTGACTGGTTTAACCATGCTGGCACCTCCCAACATATGGGAGTTGGTCTTACTGTGACTATGTTGTATATGTGAGAATACCTTGAAGAGCTTCGAGAGGCACCACGCAACTCCTGGATCAGCTGCCCAGCACAGTTGGGGTTGTTACTGGCAGCGTGCAGCAAGGCTTTGCGGAAGGCATAGCGGTATCTCTTTTGGCGGATACTCGCCCTCTCCTGCCTGCACATGTGCTTGTATTTCTCCTGGAGATAGGAGCAAAGCCTAAGTAGCCGCGTTCTCCGCGAGGAACCGCGGTCATCTTCCAACCTATTTAGAAAACAATTAATTGCAATCATGACGAGACGTGTCAGGTCATGTTTATACTGTGGGTTTAAGTATTGAGATACCGACCCATTCTGTGGTCTCCAAGAGTTCTGGAAAGGAACAAATGTCTCTGCCTCTTCCTCATCATCATCATCGTCAGCACTGTCTTCTGACCAGTCCAGTCCTGGAAGAGAACTTGTTAGAGCAGCTCAACTATGTCAGTAGGCTCAAATCTCAATTGCCACACTATATGTGAACTATCTTAGACAGTCCCTAAAAACTGCACATTAAATGTATAAGAAAAAAGTGACTGGTAACTGCATTTAAGTTAAGCACCTAGATGAGGAAAGAGGTCTCCATGCTCCTCGTGTGTCTTGGCACAGAGCTGCACCAGATGTTGCAACCTGGCCATGCAGCTGGCAGAAGGTGAGAAGGCAGCGGGATGCATGACAACCATGTGCCGCTGATTGTTACTGCCACTGTCCTTGCAACTGACAGGCAAGTGAGTAGCAGTGAAAGGCATTTTCCTGCTGAGTGATGGCCCAGAAGGTTGCACTGGACTGGGTGCTGCATTAGCGGGCATCCCTGGAGGCAGAAAGTTGACCGTCTGAGGAGGTGGTGGTGGATTGCATAATAAACCCTGCTGCTGTCCTGGAAAGATGAAGGAAGTCACGCTGGAGTGCTGGGGAGGCTGGAGAAGACCTGACTGCTGCCGTGGGAGATGAGTGTTGAGCGGCGAAGAGGGGAGGACACGGGGGGCAGGAGAGGGACTAAAGTGCTCAGGAGGTGGCTGGAAGAGGTCTGTGTCATGGCAAAGTTTCTGGTTGAGCACCAGCCGACTCTGTAATTTCTTCTTGATGGCGCTGCCCTTCCAATTAGTACCCACCTCCTCCCCATCTGTGTCATCCTCATAAAAGGCAAAAGGGTCCAAGAGTTCCCCATCAGGCAGGGGTAACAAGCGTGTACAGGGAGGAGATGGCGGAAGTTCATCTAGACCATTGGGAGTTTTCAGAGCCAGAGAGGGCACAGTTATGTTGAGAGCCACTGACTCCAGGTGAGCCCGTGAGCGCATTTCCTCCAAAGCATCATGTTTCTTTTTTCGTTCCTTCTTGGGGATAAAGCCCAGAACCTGCAGGTGGCTGTTACAGTATCTGTAAAACAAGAACACATCCTCAGCATACTATGAACACAATGTTTTCTGCACAGCATAGTGGAATATGCTACAACACAGGCACACAAACATACACACCTGCGGTCCTCTGACTTGGGGATGGGGTTGGTACATCGCTGGCTGTTGTACTTGGCCACATATTCACATTGCTTGAAGGGGGCTGTCTTATCCTCCAGAACGTGCCGGATACAGAAAGCATAGCCATTTAGTCTGCGCTGCTTGCAGAGCTTGGGGCTGTACGAGCACAACGGCTTATTGTCCACCTCTGAGAAGTGTATGTGTTTGCCTTCATACATCACGTGACTCTTGTTCTTGACAACATCAGCTGATGGGATAAAGTCAGGGGAAACCAAAAATTACATCACTAACACGTTATACTGTGGAGGTATGCTTGAGAGGCATGGAAATAGTTACCTCTACAACAGGTCACTGTTTACCCAGCTCTTAGCTAATGTAAGTTTTTAATGACAATAAATATCCAAATAATTATGCTATGTAATATGCTGTGTTGTTAGAGTTAAAAAATGACATTTCAAGACGTACAACTGATTTTGTAATTATCGTTAAACTGTTAAGACTGTATAATGCGAATAATAAATATTGCACTGACATTTTATTACTTATTTGAGAACATTTTAGTCCAGACAAACTTTGTTAAACACTTAATTTTCAATGTCAAAATATCTCATTGAGAAATGGGTGGTAAACAGAATAGGTCATTCTCAGACAGTCCATTCCAGTAGTAATAAAAATAACAATTATAATAATGTATACTTTAGTCCCGCAAGGGGAAATTACAATTTACACTCTATTGTTATTACAAACAAGCCAGAAGTACACACACATGCTCAACACCTATACATGCACTAATGGAGAGATGTCAGAGTGGGGGGGGGGCTGCCCATGGAAAGGCAGAGCAGTTGAGGGTTTGGTGCCTTGCTCAAGAGCACCCTTGGCAGTGCCCAGGAGGTGAACTGGCATCTCTCCAGCTACCAGTCCAAGTACATTATTAAGACAATATGTTGGTGCTAAGTATTTTTGCATGAACGTGGTCTGACTTCGCATTACAGTGCAAAGACCTTTTAAAACAGTCACTTGCTAGTTTAAAGGCATCATTACATTTTAAAATGCATACAAACAGGACGATGCGAGTATATCACAATATATTGTAGTGATACTTGTAGCGTTAACTGCCAAGCTTGAGTAGGAATTTAGCTGCTTCTTTTAACTTGAATTGTGAGTTTTCAAAATAGCCCTGAGTGCCTATAAGAGACCCTTAGAAATGAGAAGACAATTAAGATTAATGTCTTCTACTTTGTACTTGTCTTCTTCAAAAAAAGAAGACATTGCTAGGTAAACTCCCGTAGTATCTCTTAATAGGAAACGTTCTAAAGATAGTTAAAATCTCCAAACAATGACTTAGCTACAATGACAAACTTTACTAAAATAAACAAACTTATTATAAGTGAATTATTTTTTTAGATACTATCTCGTTATTGTGAGAAAATACAGATAATTCATTAATTTGATAACATACTCACTCGTTATAACGTCAATGATTTACAGGATCTATTTTTTTTCATCACATTGACGGAAATGTGCTTCCACTAATCTGACAGCTGAGATACGTGTTGGCTAAAGTGTCATTTGTATCAGCCTGGGTTCACGTTAACAACTTTAGATATGGAGAACCGGACAGGCAGCAAACGGTGACTAACATTAGCTTACCAACATTAGCTTGGAGCCGATGGATGGACGTGAAACTTTACAGTATGAAATTGTAAACGTATCTACGTGTAACACACTCCTGTGTCATAATCCATAAAACACAGTTTTATCCATATTCAGGCAGAAATACGTTTTCATTGACAGACCATACACGAAAAGTCAAAATTGCTAGTTAGCTGACAAGCTAAAAACACAGATTAGTAGGCGGTAGCTAACCAGGAAACGGAAACGAAAAGCAGCACTATAAAAGGTCTATTTTCAGTTTAGTTACTTTAAGAAAAATGCGAGCGTTATCATAAAATACAAGCAACAATTGCCCCCAATCGTGGGATTTTTGTGTTTATAAAAATCTGACATTTATGGCGAAATACTCTTAAACAAAGGGTCTGCATTTGAGGCTTAAGGCCTGTCCCCGAAGGCCTCTGCAATAATCGATATGAATTTTTCGTTACAGTGTCACATTAGCAGGCTAAAGGACTTGGGATTGTCAACATTGCGTAACTCCTCGTAACCATTCAAGGCGCTGAGTCATTTAGTAAGATCACAAGTCATAAAATAAATGAGTCATTAATAAGAGGCCTATTAGCTTCGATAACCCAGCGGACTAAATTGGACGCCCAGCCGTTTGAAGACTGTGCAAAACGGTACACTCAAAAATCGAGACCGAGGCTGCAAACGACTTCACTTACCTTGAATTGGCATGGGCTGTGTGAGGTATTCGCTCCAGATAGACGGCCGAAATGTCTTAGAATCAGCTAGGCTATTTGTGCATCGATATTCGAGACAGGATAATAACAGTGATCTTCATCGAGCTCGGTATATCTTGAAATAAGGATGCATTTAAATATAAGCTATCCAGAGCAAATTACAAGCAGTAGGCAGGCTGCTGAGGATTTTTGTTGGATCCACAGCAGACTCCTCACAGCACCACTACAGGCACTGCGAGGACATGACAACAATCCTCTCAACAACAACAACCTCTCCTACCATATTGGAAATTCAACTTTGTTAAAAGCCCCTACAGTGTGGAAGTGTCAGGTTAATCTCTTTATAACAGAAAATGCAGTTTGTGTGAATGACATTGCCGTTTACATTTTTTTCAACTTTGAAACAACAGGGTTAAAGTGTATTGACTGATGGGTCCTGCAAAATGTTACAGTGTAATTCAACCTGGACCCCGGCTACCGTCCTCCGTATGAATGAGTTACCAGCCCTGCTGCCACTGTTCACTGATGATGGACCACGTACAAGACAGATACAGGAGCTCGAGACCAGAAAAGTTGACTCGTGGCGCATCAAAACAGGCCAGTACCATCACTTGTACATATTTATACTTTAAACATTTTTTTAATGGGCGCACAGACATAAATAGGTGGTTTACAAAGATGCATCAAGCTTACAGAAAACTGGTCCATAAAATCTCACACAAATAGCCACACTTAATAATATATTAAGTAATAATATATACTCCTTAAAAGAAAATATAATCTTAACACTTTTAATGTTGATAATTTTACAAGAAGACAATATATTAGATTTAGCTTTGTAAATCTAATATATATAATAGGTTTAAGGATTTAAAACCTTTGGTCAAACCTACTAAAATGTTAATGTCCTAACAGGTGAAAACCTAAACTGTCAGGGACCGTGTGCATCTTTTGGAGAGTTGGTAAACCCTTACATACACGCTGCAAGTATACACATTTTACACATTAGTGATGTTTGTTAGTTCCATAATGTGTATAGATGATCAGGCATCTACTACAATAAAATAGTGCAAATAAATACATTTCTAAAAAATGTGCAAAAAGGGCATTTGTGCGTATAATCTTTTTTTTAAGCCAAGAATTGGATGGCTATCCATTGTGCTTTAGCATATGGCTGGCTCATCCACAGCTTGCGCTCCCTCTGTGACAGCTTTCACACACTTTGCCATAGTCTGGGAGGCTCTGCTTATTGGATCTGTGGGTAAAGATTGAGAGCAACTTTAAAATCTGCACAACCTAAATTACTGTGTAGTTAAAAAAGAAATCTTTAGTATAATGGGTGTAGTAAAAGGACTACTGTGGGTGTTTTCAATGCTATATTCAAATGCTAATTCCGTGAGGATATTGCATTTTAAACCCTGTGTTGTAAGTGAATGGTGCTACAGTAGATTGTGGTGATGCAAACAGCATTATTTTCAGTTACTTTGTGCTATGCCATGCAGGTGTGAAACACCAACATACATGTAACACAAATACTTAGTGTCTTACTTAATTTTTGTTTTGCAGTTCAATTTGACTACCAGATTTGAAACTAAGAAGCATTTAGTCGATGTAAAATTCATAGAAGTAGCTCTAAAAATTAAATAAGTCATATTTGGCGGTAAAAATATAATGTGATAAAAATGTTATTGCAAGAAAAAATAACTATGTAAAGCAGGTTGCAAGAGAGAACTCAGATTGGACAAAGTCTGCTTGATTTACCCTGCAGAGATCTAGTCCTCATAGATCCACCAGAATTTAAAATGCCATTTCTCACTACAACATGACTATATTTACAATAACTAACTGATGCAACACTGCTGTGTTTCCTAGAGTGTTTTTGAATGAAAATCACATTAAGACCATGAGAAATAGCCTCAAATGTGACTTTCATTGCACAAAACCGGGATAAGGGATTAAGCCTAGATATTCCAGTTATCCTGGATGAATTTAGCCTTGACTTGTTTGCAAAAAGCAGAGGCACCTAAGATACCATAGAGTTTTATTCTCTGCAGCTAGCCTGCTCCTGACTAGGCTAACAACCATGATTTATTAATCCTGTAGCCTTTTCTGTTCACTCAGCAGTTACATGTTGCTGTTCAGTAAAACACATTATTATTTAAAGTTGTGACAATTTTTTTGAATAATTATTCATGTGACAGTCATAAAAACTGCTTGTTGTTATTGGTTTGGTGAAGTTAAGTTTGGTTGTTATCAGTAAATCTGTGATCAATCTTGCGGTGAAAGCCGTGAACACGCACCTATCCGAATTTCTTAATCCCGGCTTGACCTAGTCGCTCCTCCTCAGCCTGGCTTGGCCTTCGTGAAACGCACCAAGCCAGATTAGTCTAGGTCAAGCCTCGCTTTATCGGTTATCCTGGATTGTTAAATTCTACTTTTGTGCAATACCCCCAAGGTTAGTTGGGAGGAATACAAGAATGATAGTAACCCACCTGTCATATAGAAGTCCGTCACAGTAAGCTGTAGAGGGACTAAAGATCCACTAAGGACAGCCTGGTTCACTGTCTGAAAGAGAAAAGCCAGATATCACCATCATCATGAAGAACAGCTTGAAGCAAACGGAAAACTTAGATAAACCAACTGAATATTGCCTCCTCTGTAATCAACTAAACACACAATGGAGAAAGGTAACTGCTGACCTTTGACAGTTCATTAGCCTGCTTGAAGTAGTTTGCCTCCTCAATGTCATCATATCGCAGCAGATTTGGGGAAACCTCTGCCAGTCTATCACGTACTTCATCAAGGGTGTTATATGGCAGCGTCACTCCAGCAAGCTTAAAAATTGACCGAAAAATACACAGCATTTAGTCTTATTTTCTTATTATTTAGTATAACACGATTATCTTTTATTGTAGTTGACCTCAGATATGGCTCTGATGATCTTCCAGTCCTCCCTAGCCATGCCTGGGGCAGTCACAGCCACTTTGGTCTGCTGGGCACGGCCCTCAGTGTTCACATAGGTGCTACATTTTTCAGTATAGGCAGCTCCAGGAAGTAAGATATCAGCCATTGGTGCACCAACATCGCCATGGTGACCTGGGCAGTTTTGGCACAGCACATTTAAATTAGGAAAGAAAAGGTTTGATGCTCCTTGACATACAGAAGATTCACCAAGCCTCTCTCAGATGCCATACATAAATTAATGTAAATGAAAAAGCATCTGCTGCTGTGCAGTAAAACAGCTGACCTTGATAAATTATGAAGCTATCCTTTGGGAGGTCTTGGCGAGTAATGCAGCCAGCATCAGCTCCTAGTAAGAAAAGAACTTTGGGTGGATTCTTTCTGAGAGCTTCCACTCCTGGTTTGTACCCAAGATCAAGTGCAGCCACTTGACTGGCAACCCTGAAAACAGCACACATATTACAGTTATCATCCCCCTCAAACACTTCTCTGTTACCGAAAGATTCCCTCTTTCCCTCTAATTTTCCAAGACAATGACCTGTGAAGCACATTGAGAACCTTCCAGGTTTCCTCTGTGCCACTTCTGATGCGAGCATTCTGAGCAATGGTTGACACAGCGGCCATTATTGCGGCCCCATGCTCACTCTGCAGGCAACTGCTTCCAACCACAACAACCGGATGCTTTGCTTTAGCCAAGACCTGCAAGAGTTAAAAGACGCAACATAAGGAAGAGACATTAGTCATGGTTCTTTTCAATTATCAAGCAAATTTGAAGCAAATATTCAAAATGTCACAAAAAAGAACTGCAAATTATGGCGTTTCCATCAAATGGTTTGGTGTTGTCAAGGTTGGCAGTATAGGCAACGCATAGCCAGTAAACAGAGAAAAACAAGTAGAATTTGCAAACCGGAAACAGAAAAAGTCGCCCTGGCCATCTAACCCACAATCTAACCTACAAGAGAGAAAAATGGAGGTCTTCAGGAATTTGTTTCAATTAGGCAACTTGATTCAATTGGGCAACAATTGCTCTTTCATGTTAGCAAGGGTTGGCAAAGTATCATGCTGTCTGGAGAAAAAGACAACTGATTGTAATACACGCAGAAAGTGCCATTTGGCAACGATTATGGGAACATCCAGGAAGACGCAGACAGCAGAAACAGCTGATCAGTCATGTGAGTCAGAACCTATTTAGTAAAGACGTTTCCATGTCTCATTTAGCTAAACAATTATTTTTCAACAAAGGCAAAAACCATCTCAAGCGAGCATAAAATCTTTTTAAAACATGGCTATTCAAGTTGACTGATATGAACTGCATTGCTGTATTTACCTGGGAGAACGGGTGAGTTCCTGATGCAATTTCTTGAAGAACCTGGGCCGACTCTCCAAGATGGTCATATGTGTAACTTAGGTCCACTTCCTTTCCCAAAAGAGCCACTTGCAACTCATTGTGAAGCCAGCTGAATCAGAGATACCAAGATCTTATTAAAGTATGCATTTTTGTTAAACATACGAAACTCTGATTTACTAGTCTGGCATTGTTCAACAACCCGAGATTATTGTATTTACAGCCTATAACCTGCCTTTTTCTGATTCGTGCATTGAACAGAGGAGCCTCATAGCGTGGGTTTGTGCCAACCAGAAGCAGCAGGTCGGCTTCTTCAATGCCAGCAATCCCAGTGTTTAGAAGATAATTTGAACGCAAGTCGGATCTAAAGAAGAAAAGGTAAAAATAGCACTTAACATCAAGTCCAACTGGCTTTGTCCCATGTTCAGTTTCACTCTTTCTGTGGCCTTACCCAGCTCCAACAGTTGGGAACATCTCCTCAGTGCACAGGTTTTCACTATTCAAACGGTTTAGCAAATCTTTCAGGGAAATGAGAGCCTCTGCATCCACCAAGCCTCCAACAACAGCAGCAACATCATTTCCTTCAACTCCTTGCAACTGTCAGATAAAACAGATGTAATTTAGGACTGTTGAAAAAGTTGCCAATGATCATATTCTGTTACTGAATGCCATTTCATCATAAATTACATACAGCTCCAGCAACTCGAGGCAGCACATCTTCCCAGGTTGTGGGAACCAACTGCCCAGACTCGTTTTTCACCATTGGCTGAGTAAGCCTCTGCCTTTTGAGTCCATCATAAGCAAACCTGTCAGGATGGTTTCAGGATTGAGTATGTTTAAATGCACACTAATATTCCACTATTAGTGCAAATATGACAATATTCCGAATTTGATGCAGGTCATGTAAAAAGCATATTCCGATTGGATATTCCGGATAAGGCCTTTTTTCGAGAAAGACGTGGGATATTGCGGTATTATTTGGGTTTTAGAGGCATTCTTTGTATTCTTTGTTTGACATGTACACTGCGCATTTGGAATATGCGTCTTAGTCTGGGTCTCTACCCCACTTTACGCCTGTTTACGGCTTATGGTCAGCTCTGTGCGTTGCTATGGTTGCTGTACGCAAACCAACCAACCAACAGTTTAAAAGCTGCAGACCCAATAAGAAGGAGAAACACAGCTACTGTCAAACATGACCAAATACTTGGATATCAGCAGGTTTTTGGATATGCGCACACATTGCAACGCCAACCTTTTCAAGAAGCTGGTTGAAGGAATGAAAGAGGTACACTGTGTTCACACGGTCCAACAAGTCTGCCACCGCTGGGGAACTTTGAAAAAATCGTATTTTGCAAGGCTAACATTTCATGACAACAGGAATATTAGTGGAATATTCACTTTCATTAGTCAGAATATTTTATTTTTTTCGGAATAAGCGCAAAAAACGTAATTTAATGTGCATGTAAACGTTGTCAATGATGTGAACATCGTAAAATAATCTATGTCTGTGAAGGAAACTTTGTGTGATTAAAAAAAGGAACCTGGTTTTGTCTGAGATCCACTCCTCATTTACATCCTCGTTAAGACGAGGCAGGATTCTCATCACCTCACCCCCACGAGTGGTCACCACAATGCTACTACCCACAGCATCCAGAACATCAATGGATTCAGTCTTCCTTCAGAAAACCAAACAACAATATATGATTGTAAAAACTAAACTTTGAGCCCAAAAAGTGAATTAAAATGTAGAGCGCAATCAAAAAACCTGGTCTCCCAAGGGCGAGCAGTGAATGCATATGGTTTAGAGGTCAGGGCCCCCACTGGGCATATATCAATAACATTCCCAGATAACTCCGACATGAACATCTTCTCCACATAGGTCCCAATCTGCAGATCATTGCCTCTGCCAGTGGTACCCAGGTCCTCTACACCTCCAATCTCACTGGCAAAGCTGTAGGAGCAAAAAAACAAAACAATGTCAGAATCTAAATTTATACAGCAACTCTACTTACTCTACACATTGATGTGTGTGACTCACCGCACACAGCGAGTGCACTGGATGCAGCGAGTCATTATGGTTTTGATGAGAGGGCCAATGTTTTTGTCCTCCACAGCTCTTTTGCTCTCTGTGAAGCGGCTCCTATCACTGCCAAACTGCATTGACTGGTCCTTCAGAGAGAATGATATTCACTTGTATTAGTCAAGCCTATATTAAATAAATAAAAGGTTTGTCATACACACACTTGAGTCTATAAACAACAGATCTACAATGGTGGTGAGTATCTTTACCTGTAGATCACATTCTCCCCCCTGATCACAAATTGGACAATCTAGTGGGTGGTTAGCCAGTAGGAACTCCATCACACCCTCTCTGTGTAAAGTCAAAGGACGTTTTGTAAATGTTTGAGAGCTTTGTTTTTGACCCACAGACAGTTGGGTATGATTACAAACCAAATTTAATGTACATGTAATATTATAAGAGAACAGTAGATGATACAATGTCTTACTTGTGAGTTTGATCCTACCTGGCCTTTCTTGTCTTGTCAGAATTGGTTAAAATATTCCAACCCTTCATAACTGGCATAGCACAAGCTGCTACTGGCTACAAAATGAATGAAAAATGACTATGGATTAATTTAAATAGGCATTGTCCTGTCTGTGCCATACTAGGAAAATAAATACTGAAATTCCAGCTTGGCTAACAAAATAGAACCAAAACACACACACATACTGTATATACAGCCTGAGACATACCTTAGGAACTTTCTCTATCTCCACAAGACACATGCGGCAGTTTCCAGCAACTGACAGGCGCTCATGGTAGCAGAATCGAGGAATCTGCATTCCTACCTTCTCACATGCCTATGACAAAATTGAGTCACAGTGTTAAATCTGATATTGTTACTTAATATGTCAGGAAATCGGCTTTCTATCTTATATGACTGCATGCATAAATTTAGTACGTTACCTGTAAAACAGTGGTTCCTGGCTCCACCATGATAGGGTTCCCATCCACAAACACTTCCAGGAGGTTGCTGGCTGTTGCTGTTGCTGTGGTTCGAGCTTCAAGCACAGACAAAAACATGTTTATTCACACTTTCCCTTTTCCTTTCATCCAAGTACTGTAACTTTTATTGGAGAAAACAGTAACCTTGTTTATCGTCATCTATAGCACATACTATTACAATGGATCCCTGGTATTCCAAAGTAATAACAAATAATTGCCACTAGGCTAAATTGAGCCAGCAACCGCCTGGTACCAGATGTGGTATCTGGCAAATCTGTAATCCTGCCTATAATCCATCAGTGGAACAAAGTGACAAGGGTTCTGGTGCAAGCACACAACAAACAACAAGAGTGTTCTGCATAAAAACAAGACACGCATTGTACGTAACCAAGAAATGATCAATTTATCAGTTGGCATATTGTTTACCGTTGTTAGTTGCAGCCGCACATCCTTTGGTGATTGCTGCTGGAAAGAGACTCCTGCTCACAACAGGCAAACGCAACATGCTGCAAGAGAGGCAACGTACGTCGCGTGTTAGGTCCAATTCTTCTGGTTAATACATTTTCTCAAGTGTCGATCAGACTTTATGATATTGATGCGTGTTTTAAAACCCTATCCCTCCTTACAACAGTCAAAACAAAAACACAAGTACCAGCAAGTTAGCTACGCAGGGGCTGACACTAAAAGCTGAATTTATGCTGCGATCTATTAAAAAAACAAAACAGAAGGAACATGTCCTTTAAGGGTGTAACGTTACTTTACAAAGCTCTACAGATATGATTTTAATGAATCGTTAGACTTGCCAAATTATGTAATCTACCATGATCACGTTAGCAAACCTAATTTAGCGTTAACGTTTGCTGACTATGTTAACCCGCTTTGTCATAATCTAACGTTACGTCAATGAGAATATAAACTGCCACCGCGAGATAAACGTCATTTAAAGGTTTTAAGGTTAACGCAATCACTTCTTGCTGCACACAAGTTTACGTAACATGTAGCTAACGTCAGCCGAATCCCGTTTACTTTAACGTTACGAGTTTAAGGAGCCTTTCCTAACGTTTGTCCATCAATCCAGACTATAAAAGTGTCTATACACCTAATGCTGTTTCCTCAACACCACAAGGATTTTTGCTTACCTCGCCAGTGTTTGTTTCCTCACGAGACTGACTGCGACACGATTGCACAATGTTGTATATTCTGCTGCGTCACGGATTAAGTAATCCTGTATTAATCCAAGTCTACTTTTATGTAAATACTGACCTAATCTGACCTAGTCTAATACTAAATGCATATATAAGTAGCCATGGCAGTGATGTAAACTCTCTCCTTAGCAGATATTATCATCTGCACCGTTTGTGACAGTCTGTGGTGAAGTGACACAGTGGCAGTAACAGCAAGGCTTCTCCTCACATTCAGACTTTATGTGGATTAATCGGTTTTCAACCAAATTAAAAAGTACTTAATTTAAAAGGGTGGAGGGTCACAGGTGTGTGTGTGTGTGTGTGTGTGTGTGTGTGTGTGTGTGTGTGTGTGTGTGTGTGTGTGCGCGCGTGCGTGCGTGCGCGTCACTTACTTGGCCATTAAAAGATGATTCTAATCCTTATGCGGGCGCTAAGTGTCAAAGAAGTCTAAAATATTTGTCTTCTGGCCACATTTTTACAGTTATTTCCGGGATTTAAACCAGCATCCCCCCAGATGCAGGCAGGATGGTACTCTATCTCTTAACCTAACAGTGATGTAATCCTTTTAGAATTCACTAGAAACAAATAACAGGAAAAGGCTGATAAACAGACCTTCAGGAAATGGAAGGAAATGCACATCTGGATTTACGTCAGGCTTTAATCTAAAACATCATCCTACTTTTTAATGACAGACTCTTCTAACATTAAGTCAAACAATATGAAGAAAGTATTCAACAAAGTACAGCAGGTGTTCAAAAGGAGAAATATATAAAGATAATATAATTGAAATATAATAGATTAAAACATTTATACAACTCTATAGTTAAAAATCTTACAATACATGTGACTAGCAGTATAAAACGGTATAAAACATAATGTTAATTTTTAAGAACCAAAGATGTCTGGCCTCAAGAGAACAATAACAAATTCAGTAAATAGTTAAGATGCATTTGATATAAGACTGCAACTACTGATTACTTTTATTATGGATTAATCTGTAGGATTTTCTAAGCCTATAAAAGGACAGAAAATAGTGAAAAACACAGTTTACTATCAAGGAAAGACAAATGCGTTCAAGCAGCAAATTCTCACAATTGAGAAGCTGGAACCAGAGAATACTTGAGATTTTTTTTTTAATTATTTAAACAATGAATTACTCAAAATACTTGCTGATACATTTTCTGTTGATCAACTAATCAGATTTTATTGCCTCTTTCTCTGTAGTCTTGCATTGCCAGACCTATTTCCCCAGCACTGCGGAGGAATGTCTGGCTAGTCTACACAAAATTCCTGAATAGGAGAAAAACATGCTCTGGTTGGTTGTTTAAACTAATCACAATCGTCATGGACGCTGCTGAGTGCCAGACGGATCAACGGTGCCTCTGCAAAATAGCCTCGGGAAGGAACTTGTTTGGCGAAACGTGCATGTAGGCCGTTGAACTCTGGAATTAAAATGGTCGAAGAGTGTGTGATTAAATAAAGATAAAAATAATTAGATTTTTGGTTCTAGCTCTGAGGATGTTTCCTGAATCAACCAAAGTTTAGAATACCAACACAAAGACAGCAGAAGGTGAGGGACATCCGTCTGAAAATAAGGGACATTCCGTGGAACAGATCTATTCCATTAATGATATTTAATCGATAGACTACTTTCTCCGTAAATCATTTAAGTTATGTAAATGGAAACTAAGTGCAAAGATACTATCTCCAGTTCAACCTAGCTCTTCCATTGAGAGTTATTACATGTAACTCTGTCCAAATGACAGAAAATAGGAAAATCTTAACACCATGGCTGGAAAGAAAAGCTATGACAATCTGCCACATTTATACTTAAAGTAATAGCCAGTCTTACTTTCATGTTTTTCATAGACAAATACTGGAGTCCGAGGATAGTTGTAATCATAGATTTGACGACTCCACCGGCTCCTCTGGGACACTGTCCCGTTGAACTTCTGGCACAGACTCCATCTCAGTGGCAGAGATTGACTGGCTGAGCTCTCTAAGTGAACTCTTAGTGATGTCCAGGCATGCACGCTTCAGGATATGACGCACCTTTTTGCTCAGAAGCATATACAGGAGGGGGTTAATGCAGCTGTTAAAAAAGCCTAAGCTGGTGGCAAGAGGAAAGCCAGCTTTCAGTATGCTGTGTAGGTATAATGAGGAATGTATGGATAACTCCATCAAGCTAAAAATATGAAAAGGTGCCCAGCAAAAAAAGAAGGCCAGAATTACTGCTGATACTGTTTTGGAGAAACTGGACAGCCGAACCAAGCCCCCAGATTGATTCACTTTGATTGTCAAAAGTATACCCGTCACACATATGGCAGTAAAAGGCAAAAGGAAGCCCACAGTGGTACGAATGACTACTGTCATAATGTGTCTCATGGCTGCTGTATGTGCATCCTGTGTGTGGAAGTTGTTGAAGCACACCACCTTATCATGTAAGCGAATGGTGTCACGAAAAATCAGTGCAGGACAGCTCGTGGCAGCAGCCAGCACCCATATAAATCCACATACAAGCCAGGCTCTCTCTTTAGTGCGATACTTCTGACACCAGTTGAGGTGGACCAGAGAAACATATCTATCTATACTGAGCACTGTGAGAAAGAGCACGCTGGCATACATGTTCATCACAGACACAAACGAGTTAAGCTTACACATGACCGTACCAAAGTCCCAATGGAAGTCCTGCAGTATGTAATCAATGGAGAAGGGTAGAAAAAGCACAAATACAAAGTCTGCCATGGCTAGATTGAGCAACCAAACACTGTTAACTGTCTTTTTGCTTTTAAACGCTGTCACCCAAATGACAGTTCCATTTCCAATCAGACCAAGCACAAAGGAAATAATATAGATGACTACTGAGAAAATGTGCATCGTTTCCCTCTGTTTGTGGTCTACTTTAAGTTCCTCCAAGTCACCGTACTCCATGTAGTATTCATAGGTGTAGTTTTCATAGTCCTCGCCCATTGTTGCAAGGATGTCACCTCTGTGGTAAAGCTGTCTGTGGGAAGGAAAAGCTCATGATAAGATGCATTCCTTTAAACACAGTAATTCAAATTCCCATGTATTATAATCAACCTATAACACGTGTTCTCAACTCACACTCTCTGTGATTATGCCCGGCTGTTCCCCAGAAGGATTCAGTTGTCTGTCCTGTCCTTTTTTCCTGATTATTCAGTTCCTGTGTTGAAGTGTTGAAGTCAGGACTGGGTGTGTCCTGTAAAACCCTGGAACATAGTGTCAACATCCATTTAGCTCAACATAGGGCAGTGAGATACCCACAAAGATGAGGCAGAAAGATTCCTCATAGTATGATTCATTGTGTTTGTCCTTTGAGTAAACATGGAAGGACTGGCAAATACTGTATTGTTGCACAATGCACAATTTTAATTTCATTGTTAATCTTTTACAAGGTTATTACTGACAAAGCAACTAGGTGAAAAGTTAGATTTTTTCACAAATCACCAATATCTGTATATTATTTAAGGCTAGAATGGGGCTTGCTGTGGCCAGTATAAATTTGACTCAAGCCAGATTAAAAACACATTTTCCATAACTGTATGTTCTGAGGTGAATGTTGTAAGTCAAACTCTGATTACTCATACTCTACTCTTATTCTACTCTTAAAGGCATTTTACAGATACATTCATGAATTGCCTATTAATACACTTGGAAAAACAAAAGTTTAAGTAAACAGAACACGGTTAATAATATGCATAACATCTCAATCTCAAAGCAACAAAGGAAATATTGTTAAATAATCAGACTTTGCCATGAAAATGTGTTAAAAAAAAAGTACCATCAGACCAGACATACTGTATGCCAAATCAGTGCAATTAAAAATGCATAACACATATCTCCTTTCTAAAAAGGTAAGTAGGCCTAATTGCAGATGTAAATATATCAGTAAACAATAGAAAAACGTGTTTAATGTACACAAACTAGAAACTGAATGGACAAAATGCTGAATGCAAAATCAATGCAATCAACAAATAAAATCTAGAACCCGTCTAATAAGAATAAGGCTGATACAATAATCTATGCAAAAGCAGTGTTTAGTGTTTAACTAATATGTAGCCTGCTGAGTAGACAATAACAGTTCATATTGCCACATAAACACAAATGGTATACTAATGGGATAAACATGAAGAGCATTTCCGTTTAGATTTAAAGAAGAGAGTGCTCACCTAAAAGTGTAGCGCTCCCTTTCATTAGAGGGAAACTATTTAGAGGAAAACGCCGTCAGCTCCGGGATGAACGTGACTGCTAACTTTTAGCCGTTAAGCTCCTTTTTGCTGGGCCTCGATCGTCCGTGACTTCCACACTCCGTTGCAAAACTATTTCTGCGGCATGTGTTGTCTTTCCGTGAGTCCAGTACAGAGGAGCTAGATGTGCAGTGGGCGCGCCTGGCTGACGCGTCAAACTTGGACCACAGAATGAAGAAAAGTTATTGGTCACCCAGCCGCACTGAAGAATGCTTTCATTCAGAGGTGCTGCGGCTACTTTTCATAACATCAGCGTAACGCCCGGGCCAGCCCTCCCAGAAAACTGAAAACTGTTTATGTTGAACGTTGGTTTTCTCTTATATTGCACATAGTGCTGTCAGTGGGTAGGGCTAACTAAAGGGGAAGTTTATTTGGGACTGTCATCTGCCGTTTCTTTGCTTTCCCCTTACAATGTATTATTACGCCTTGGTTTAGCTCCTTGTTGATTGTTGCTCATTAAAAGAGAATACACTTGTGGCAGGCCTGGTTGTATCTGGATGTGCAGGCATAGTTTTATTGTAATAAGTTTGCTAAAACAACCTTCTAAATCCAGTGATATTTCAACATTGATATTAGATGATTCCGCAAAAGCCAAAGTGGGTTCTGCGCTTTTTATTTGATTTATTCCCACAATATCAGTGTATAGAATTGTTCATGTATGGTTAAAGTGATTACTACTACAGTAGTAATTACTACTGCATTTACATAAAGTTTGGGGACTTGTGAGACACAGGATAAAAAGGAAAAGTTCAAATCAATAGTAGGCTATGGGTCATTCTCAAACGTGTCATCTCTCAAACTCCCCCCCCTCTATCAACAATGTAAAACAAATATAAAGCCTCAAACCAAAGCAGAGAAGACATCAGGGGTTAATTTCTCAGACTCACTAAAGCTCCCCTAGAGCCATAGGAGACATTATACAATTGTTTTCTCAGGCTTAGCAATCCCATGACAAGTTAACTAATGTTCATGTGTGGAGTTATTGAAGTGTTGCTTTTACTTTGTGTATTAATCCAATACCAAGGTCTTTCATAAAGTTGGGGGCCTCACTAGAGACAGATTTTTTTAAAGAATAAAATGCAACAGAGGCTGAGGTGTCTTGACTTTTAGCCCCTAGAATAAGACCAGAATCCAAAACGCTTGATCTCACACTTCCCTTTCTGTCCAGTAAATGCCCCGTCTTTAACCTAGTTTGTAACTCAGGCTTTGATCATTGATGGGGGCAAAGCCAGAACTTCTATTCAGGTTGACGATTTGACTTTCTGTCCTTTGTGATTTATTGTGAATGTACCCTTTAGTGAAAGTACTTCTCACAGATCAGAAACTACAGGTAAAATAGAAGTAAATAACTTCATCAATTTGAATCATCTGGACTTTTAAGGTGCCCTGTATGGGCTGAAATATGTGTGAACAGAAACTGAATTTGAATAATTTATATTTGAATTTGAATTGCTAAACTTAAATAAATTGCAATGAAAAAACTGAATTTGAATCACAAAATTTGAAATTGTATTGTTTAATTTGAATCGCTGCATGAATTGAATCGTTTGGACCTGAAATCCAATAAAATGTGGTCATCAATGAACATTCAACTCTCTACCCACAATTCAAATTAATTTCCCAAAAATTAATTCCAAGTTACTGTGACAGACATCCGGGTAATTGAAGGACAAAGGATGAGCAATGGAGGGCAGATTAATAGATGGACAAAGTTTCTCAGAGTAAAGGATCCTTCTTTGGTAGGACTGGTCCTTCCAAGGCAGGTCCTTCAGAGGCTAAAGAGCTCAGGCAACTTGACGTCAGACTGACCAGCTTTCTCAACTGGCCTGATTTCTCCGCTTATTTCTTTTCAGCGGGTAGAGTTGACAGAGGAGGTATTCATTTCCACATTCACGACATAACACAAACACATATGGACCTAATATATTTCAAAAAATGCAAGTAAAAACGGTTTTGTGTGGCAGGGCACCTTTAAGAGATGTTAGTTGCTACGAAATTACAAAAATGTAATAGAAACAAAGTTTTCCAAACGGATGCAGTTTGAACTAACAAAGACTTGGACCATTAATGTGGACTCTGCTGCTTTCTCATCTTGTTTTGTTTTATCCGACAGCCACACATTGCCTCCGTTGTCTCAATATCCAGCGGCCCATAATTGACCATCTCATCCCTATGTGGACAATTCAGACCTGAGGGGGGAGCTGTCACATCCTTCAAGAGCTGTGTGTGTGTGTGTGTGTGTGTGTGTGTGTGTCTGGCGGGCTGTTTCATAGCCCATCTCCCACTGTTATTACTTATTCTACTAATATTCTGCTATCACAGAAAGAGACTAGGACACATTAAGTGCACCCACTGGGTGACTGTTATGGAAACTTAAAGAAACAATAGTTCTCACTTAAACAACTGCATTCATGTGTTCCCTTGCATACTGCCTCAACAAGCTGGGGTCAGATCCCTGAATTGTCATCATTGCATAAAGAAAATTTGAAAAGAAAAATGTAAATGTGTAGTTTTTTATGTTTGAATGTGACTTGTGAGATATCTCACTTACAATGTATTTGAGATAGATGCATAGACCTATAAGACATTGATCAAAAGCTCGAATGGTACAATACAGGCCTTTTTCACAACAGACATTTTTACATGTCACCGTAAGGAAAGCACACGTGTAAATAATAGAATTTACAATGGCTGAATTCCCATTATTTGCTTCAGTTTCAGTTTTGCACGATGGCTCATTGCCACATGACTTGGACACTCTTGGATAGAACAGAGACATCGTTGTTTTTTTAAGTCACATCTGTGCTTTTCTTGCTATATTGATTTTGCCTGATCCATCCCTCTCTATAATTGTTATTATATATTTCTTGTAAATTTGAAAATTCTATTGTATTGTTATACTATACACTTAACAGCAATTTTTAAATTTTTTTTACTGTCTACTGTTTTTCTTCTTTATATGTTAAGTGAACTTTGAGACTGTAAGCTGCTTTCTGAGCCCAGGTTGTTTTTTTTGCAGTTCCCAGAACATAACGTTTCTAGAATCATTTATTTCTTGTGTCCCCACTGGACCAATTTGGGGATTAAGTTCCTCCTTACAGTTCCTGTAACTCCTTCAGCTTCTACTTCAGGGCAAGGTCTTTTCCCTTTTCCAAATAGTGACCTGGTCACACCCCCACAGCACGCCATCTGTAAAAGCCATGTTGTCTGTGTTAGCAAAACATACTTGAATTACTAGACTACATGAATTACTACAAGAATGGACGGAATGCTGAACTCTGGAAAGTGGACTGATGCAGAGGTGCCATGTACGAATATGTTGGAATAATTTACTGTGTTGTTAAATCACTCTATCTAAATTATCTCAATATTATAGTAGGCTATGTATAATTGTTTTCTGCCACAGACAACTAACCATAACCATGACATTGAAAGAAGTAGCTAACATTTTTAAATATCCTAAAACATATCCATTTATTAGCCTATGTATTAAAAGAAAAACCAAAAACTATTTAGTCTTTGTCAATGTTTGTTTGTTGTTTTATCATGTGATTTTTTTCACATCGTCATAACAAAATACAAAATACCTCTTGTGTACTCATCATTGACACAGTATGAAAGGGTCATTTCCTGTTTTGTAATCCTAGCGCCATGATGCCTTTAAGGTCACCTGTGCACGGGCTTCCTGGTGTCCATGAGGGAGGGGAGGGAGGACATGTTTTTGCTCACCGAGGAGGAGTCTGCCCGTTGACTTCTAGTGGCTGCCTAGCCACCGCCTTCTTTCTGCTCCCCCCTCCCTCCCTCCCTCTTTTCCTCATCTCCTCCTCTTTCTCAGCCGCTACTGCAGCAGCATCCCGGCGCCTCCTGGATCCATGAAGAAAGCCCACCTGCACGGCATGTCCTCCGCCACGATGGGCCACAAGCTATACAGGCTACTGCGTTGATCTGTTGATATTGAGATATTTCAATTATCAAATATGAATCATGCATTTGATATTTCTGGCCACTTTGCTCGTCAGCATCCTTTCGCCTTGGCTTCATCTATCACTAGCGTCATCCGGTATGTATTGCAAAAGCCTGCTGGCTTTTTTTTGTCACTTTCATCAAATTAACCACAACTTTCACTGTCATAAGCTGAAATAATATATGACAGTGTACTGCAGGTGCACATCATCTCGTGCCCCCCCCCCCAAAAAAAACAGATATTTGATTTATTATGCGGCGTCTACAGCGTAATGGTGCATGAGGCAGACTACAGCATCTCAGCATCTTTTGTTAAGCTTAGAAAAAATAGTGCTCTATCTGATTTATGAGTAACATATCTTAATTAACAGTCCTTGGGACTTTTTTACTTCAAGTGCTTGATATTATCTGCTATTGTTGTCTAGGCTATTCTGTCAATATTGCATAATGCTCACTGCAATCATCTCTATGATGCAGCGTCTTCACTTTGGCAATAAGCATATCAAAAGTACCTTTCAATGAAATAAAGCTCTTTATATTATGTATTCTAAATCAGTCATATGTGGTTGTCAGTATACGACCGCATGTAACCAATCTTACTGAATCATAAGAATCACAATGAAGCCACGGCCACTTGCCTTAGTATTATCAATTTGTTTTTATAAACGAAGGATGACAGCTGGCTGTGTGTGTGTGTGTGTGTGTGTGTGTGTGTGTGTGTGTGTGTGTGTGTGTGCATGTGTGTGCGTGTGTGCGTGTGTTTGTATATGTGTATGTCAGGTTTTTCATGTCTGTGCGGTGGGAAATGTCTTGCAGTTTCTCAAGGAGTAGAGGACAAGGTTGAGAGGGACGCAGTGTCAGCCCTGCTGAAGCAACAGGCAACTGCAGCACCTGCTACAGACAACACAACACACCACGCAGTAGAGCATATGATCACCTACCCCTCGCGATTGATCTACTACCTAAACGAGGACTCAGAGAGTACCTACCATGACCTGGACACCCGGATCAAGAACCAAGCCACAGAGGGGCAGGTAAACCAGCATCGAGGAGGGATGGGTGTGGGAGACTGATGCTGGGATGTGGGGATAAATTATTTCCTAAAAATAGCATAATGTGCATGCTGTGTGGTCAAGGTTTCAAAGTTTCAAATCCAGATTATGGATCGTATTAAACCTTTACCCTGTCTTAAATTTAATTTTACTGCACAGAGTTAGACTAAACAAAGACACCCATCACACGCAGCACATTAACATTATTATGCGTTTAAGAACTGCATTACCGTCTGCTATTTATTCGCCACATCTTCTATTTGTCCACTGTGCTGTAGATGATGTTGAAGGTGGACTCTTGATGATATTATATCCATAGATTGCTATAATCTTATACTTTGCATCATTTGCAATGATGACTCTTTTGTCCCTTAAAGGCAGTCCACCTCGCCCAAGCCAGTTTCCAGTTAGAGGCATTTGGCTCCAGATTTGCTCTGGATCTGGCATTGAACACGTAAGTCCTTATCCCATCTAACTACAGTGATTTCAAACAATTGGTTTTAGAGCTAGTCAGATGCTGTGGACATTAAAGGAGAATTCCAGACGTTGATCTCTAAGCAGTTGCAGGGGTCTACTTTTTGTGTTGAGATTGGAAAAATTTGTAATTCTCCAAAATATCTACAACGGAGGTGGCAAGTGCAATGTTGGCCCAACTCATAGAGTCACAATATCCACCTTTACAGGCATTACACCAGGTTGTAATAAGCCAGAATTTCCCTTTAATCACAAAAAACTTCTAGACTTGTCACTTTCAGTGAACTTGATTTTTTTTTTTCTTTAACAAAAGTGACTGCCGTCAAGGTCATGTTGACAGTAATGTGACGATGGATGAAAATTGCAGAACGTCAGTATTTTAATTCATCCCAGGTTAACAACAAGCTGTGTAAACCTTCCTGCCTCAAAAGATCCACATTGAAGGTCTCTATATGGTCTCTGTATGGTCTCTATATGAATAAGAGAAAAATACAGCATACTGTACAACACATTATGGAGCATCAAAAGAAAGCTGTGATTTAGTTTTTTTTTCATAATCAGTGTTTTTGCTGGCTCAGAATGGGCTTATGGGGGGAGGTGGGGCACAGCAGTTAGCATCGGTCTGCATACACTAAAGATGACAAGTCTGTGTTACATTTTTTGACAGCAATCCATGCATTTTCATGTTATTTCAGACAATTTCGAAAAACATAAATGTATATTTATGCTTGAGTAAATGAAGTTTGGGATCCCCTACTGGAACTGCTGCCCCCGCGACCTGATACCAGATAAGCGGATGAAGATGGATAGATGGATCAATGAAACCCAAATTAACAAAATTGGTTAAAAACATTATAATAATATTTAATAAATTCAAATCCTATTTGTTTATGTTCTGCTTCAATGCTATTTGGTAAATTGCACTTAAGCACATTTAGAGAGGATTTGAATTGCCATTTTTATTCTCAATTCTTATCATTTTGTTGCTGGTGATTGTCCTTTGGGACTGGCTAAAACCTTTTTGGGGGCAGCAAAAAATTACTCTGAGCAGGAAAAACCTTGATAATGCAGGGCTGTTTAGTTGTACTTATTAAGATGTGGGCCTTAGGTAAACTATATGTGCACTTTGTACTTTGTAGGAAAAGTTCAACAAGAATGTAATTAAAACAATGATTGGATTGGAGAAAGACAGAAAAAACATGCTCATACATCCAACATAATATCCTTAAAACATCACAAAGTAGTTGACTATTAAAAGATCAACAAAGTCTGGCATCAAAATGACCAGAAACAGCTGATACTGACTTTAAGCAAGCAATTTGTGTCATAGCTAAAAATAAATTGCCAACACTTGTGCTTACCGTCTGTAGATGAATGTTGTTTGTAAATGATATGTACTAATATATATTTCAGATCTGTGATTAATGCAGCGTCTATCAACGATAATATAATTAGGGAAACTGTAATTGAATAGGTCAGTGCGCTACTTTCCAGAATCCTAGTTTCCAGAGTGCAAAATGCAGTCTTATATCAGCTGTCAGACTACAGACAGACTGAAAAGGATTTGGAAAACCAAAGTCTCTACTTTTCCTAAGGTTTAATTGTTTGAATATCAGCAGGGAGACATTTACACTGTCTGTGATCACTGTGCCATTTGGAGACACAAGGCCCCGTACACTCAATGATATTGATTTACTGCCTTTGCAAAGTAGCTGGTCTACATGTGTGAAGGCTTAATGTGCATGTGTACAAGGACTTTAAAATGCTGATTGAATTCCAGGTCCTTTAATGTGATTTAAAGGTAGATTCTGTAATACAATATTTTCATTTTAGTGAGTGCTGTTGTTGCTAGATGTTAACACTCACACATTTGGATTTTTAGTCTACGTGCTGGTATTCAGTCTCTGATTACTTTAGAGCATAGTTTCATCACCTTAGCAAACGAAACAATTATGGAAAGCTTTACCACATTGGTTCAGGACATTTGTATTTACTTTAAAAGCTGTAGACACACCGTAATGAAGGGAAACTACTCTGGATGCTCTGCTATCTTTGTAGAGGTTTGAGCAACATTTCTATGATGATGTAAAAACCTACAAAGTGCAGATTTTACACAGCTATCTGCATAGCGTGTCTTACTGTGTAACTGGACAAAGTTAGATAATATAATAGAGTCTTCAGGAATTATGAATTTGATATTAAGCTCTATGTTGTTAGGAGACCACAAATCTTGAAGACTTAATGCTGATGTATCTTTCTGTTTATGTATTGTTAAAGGCTAACTACCATTTATTTCAACCTGGACGCTATTTTGTATGTTTTTGTGTCTAAGTGACTGGGAACAACAATCTTTCAAATTAGTCCAGTATTAAGCAAGAGTTGCAAGAAGCAGTTGGCAGCTTCAAAACAATCTACAATGTAAGTTAATATGGTAATTGTCCAGCTTGTATTTACCTTCACAAAATTGCTTTTTTTACCACTGCCATATTCTAAATGTCTGACGACATTATGAAAAGGATTTCTGAGGAGGTCGACCTTACTGTTAAAGAGTGAGATCTTTTTTAAACATAAAAACATCCACGAAATTGTGTCCGCTGTACCCACCAACTCCTTGTATATAAACAGTAATTATAGCATTGCAAAATACACATCATTCAAAGTCGACAGAAACTACATAAATCTATGAGAACCTGTTTTTACAACTATCACAACTCTAGTTTTGGTTTAAATAAACCAAAGTTTACTGATTTACATGAAAATATGTTGGCTCTATTACACGCTAAAGGTTTTGCTTTTTTTAGGTCTAGTGACTTCAGAGCTGTTTCTGGTTTAACCAAAAGGTTTTTATAGAGGTTTTAAAGGTCTATCTCTAAAGGGATTCTTTCCATAATGTTGCCAAACACCTAGAATATTAATCTTAGCCTGTCAGTGGCACTTTTCGAGTAATTTTGTGTAGGTAAATACAAGCTGGACAATTAACCTATTAACTTGCCACTGTTGACTGCTGCAATCTTCCTTAATGCTGGACTAAAGTCAAAGAGTGTTATTCCCCTCAGTCACTTAGACACAAAAAACATAGGAAAATAGGGTCCAGGTTGGAAAAAACTGTAGTTACCCCTTAAGTAGCATGGGGACAGATACATGATAAAGTAAACTCGTCCTGTTATTCCCAGCTCACACAATCAAGCATCATGTTGGGAAGATGTTGTTTGTACCATTATCAGACATTCAGCAACCACCACATAATACAGCAGCGGCTCTTCACAGCAGCAGACTTAAAAGTGTGACCTTGAGTCCCAGCTGTTTGCTTGTACTGTAGGTTATCTGTGAGACACATGAGCTAACTTCAGTGTGTGCCTTTTTTGTGTGAGAACAGGGGTTTGAATTCTGCTTGGTGTTGTAGCTGCGACAGTACTGATCTAAATATAGATAGGTCTGCAACCTGCCCATGGCTGCTACTTTATCTGCTCACCTCTTACTGTACCTCGGACTGCAAACCAAGGAAAGATTTTTTTGCCACTGATTAGTTGGTATTTCAGTTGATATAAATCACATATTAATAAAATTAAAATTGGAATGAGAAGAAACGTGAATACTTGTAGTGCTGCTTTGTCAGAGCATATCCATTTATTTACTTATTACTTCCATGTGTTAGAGGTATGAACAGTAATGACAAGTGTCACTAATGGATTCAGTGCTGCATTTGATCTGGCGCCCAGATGTAAGAACTAAAAACCTGCAGTTCTTTTTGTCCCCCCTCTCTTCCTCGCCTCTCTTCGCTGCTGCTGCATTGTAGCACTCAGTGTCCTGTGAACTGAGACACCTCAGGGCAGGACTCCCTTCTCATGGCCTCAACACACTTTCACAGCTCTCACAGACATTTCAAACACACGCATCGATACACTTAGTCTCTTTATACCTCCATGCTCTGCAGTGCTGCCCACACACACACACACACTCACGCACACTTATACAAACACAATTACACTCTTAGTTTGGCCCACTGTCCTAGCCCTGCCTCATTTGTCACGCTATTATTAGCACCTCACTCAGGAATCTCTAACAGATGCCGCTCATTCTCAACTCTCCTCTCATAATAGTGCTCTTCCTGCTAAAATGCTGCTGAGCATCACTAAAAAATGTCACAATGCTGGTGATACAGAACTAGATCCAGCACCTCCATATTTTTTCTTTTTTCTTTTCTGCTGCTACGTCACTACATGTCCACAGAGAGGAGGATGTGTTTTTTTTTTATTTGCAAGGTTTCTCGAGAAAAAAAGAAAAACGCCATTGTGGCAGAAATGGTCTCTTGAAGTCAGCTGTCAGCTAACAGATTGAGTGTGTGAAATGGTAAGGAATGCTGACTCGAGTAGCTGGAACTGCCCAGGAGGACTGTTGTGTTCAAGGTGAAGCCAAGGCCTCGCAATCATTTATCGCATTAGGCTTCACTTGCAGCTTTCAGACAACGTTACTTGTTTCTGTTCCTGTTGTGTGTGCTGTTACTCAACCAGTGATCTAATTTTGGGAAATTTGAGGAAGAACCATCTTCTGTACATGCACTTGTGTAAATGTATTTTCACAAAGCTTGTTTAAGATCTTTTTTAAGTTTCTTGTTTAAGTTTCTTAGATAAATTAAGGGCCACTTTGCAAAATGTGTGAGCAACTGTGAATCCTGTTCTGAAAGTGTACATTGGGTTAAATGTGACATAATTGTTCCTGAGGGCAGGTAACATGTAACATTTAACATATCCGCCACACTTTTAAGATACCATAGGAGTGTTTGTGCATGCTAATCCAGGCAGAGTAGTGATGAGTGTTCTTGTTTAAATGCCAACCAAAGCACTACTCACTGCTAGTTTAAAACCACAATATGTGAGTCAGAGAAAGCTAATCCAGGCAGACTCTTCTGTTTTTTTTATTGTCACTGCATCACATCCGTCCACTCTAACCCTAACTGCAATCTCTGTTTTTACAGTGACTTGCTATCTTCAGATTATGTTGAGATCCACTATCAGGCGGGCAAACCTGTTCTGTCAAAGGTAATGTCGTTTCTAGATGGGCTACAATTTTACAGTGAACGTCTTCCTTGTTTAAGTGAATCTGTGTTCTAAGTTTCCTTCAGGTGCTGTTTTTATTTGGTACAGTCACAAACATTATCTGTGAAGCAAAAGGCAGAAATATAACATTGGTCTCAACTTTAGGAAATAGGCCTTGCAACCAAAGACAGGAAGAGATTCGAAGGTTGATTTCCTGTAAATCAGTTTGCTTGTCACTTTTTATCGTCAAAACTTAAACAAATTGGTAATCAAATTAACTTTCACGAGTCATCCAAATAAATGCAGTTACATCCAGGACGTCTTCTTTGCAGACTAAGAAAAAGAACAAAATGTTCGATGGATGGATGGATAAATGGATGGATAGGTAGATTAAAATATGAAAGTACATGCTTTTCATGGAACAGAAGGTAAGGAGATAGAGGGGGGAGAAAACAGGTTAGGAACGTGAGCTAGTTGCTGCTGCTGCTGCTGCTGCTGATTCAGGCACTGGGTAGGGCTGGGCATACTGTAGCTGAATCAGCAGGGTTTTGCTCTCCTGCAGCCTCCTGCTGGAGCTCTGGTCATGTGACAAGGGAGAGAAAGCCTTCTGCAGTATCAGTGCAGCGTGGGATGGGTGAAGTGAGAGAAAGACAGGGAGAGAGAGAGAGAGAGAGAGAGAGAGATGGGGGTAAATGTCCTCTGCTCACCCTGGATCTGACAGCTGAGTCAGAGATAGTGCCAGGATCCACCTTCCACCTTGTTTTAACTTCACATCTTCACAAGCAAAGACCCCCTGCAGAAATGCGTTGCAAATGTACTAAACCTGGCATCTGTGAGACAAGCTGTTATCTCCTCTGAGAGGTTAAAAATGTCAAACACATGATAATTAAGTGAAAAATACGACACATCACAATCTGAGATACCATCTTTTAATGTATGCACAGTTATGTGTGGTGTGCTGGCAGTAATGCTGCTTTATGGCTTGGGTTTGCTGTGATGCTGCATTAGCACCGTGTCTTCTTCCCTCAGGGCGGTGAGCACTGTTACTACCACGGCCAGGTGAGAGGGAACGATAACTCCCACGTGGCCTTATCTACTTGCAACGGGCTGCAGTAAGTGAACAGCAGAGTTGTGTGTAATCCTCACCGTGTTCAGAATATTTCTGGATACACTCATCTCTGCTCCTCAACTCCTAATGACTCAGTATCGACTGCCTTCTCTCTCTTTTCTACTCTCTCTGCCCGGCAGTGGGATGTTTGACGATGGAGTCTATGTGTATCTAATTGAGCCCTTACAACAGACTCATTCAATCGTAAGTTCTTCCTGTCGCAGAGAACTAAAATATGTATTGCATAAAGGTTTGACCCGCTCATCTCCACCTCTCACACACACCACCCTTTTTAGATGCTGAGGATATTCTAATCACTCCAAGGACATTCCCGTTTTTAAAGGAAGGAGATGAGACAATGAAGCAATGTCTAGCCATTGAAAACAGTCTATGTGTCCAGGAAAGTAATTGAATACTTTAGTTTATATACTCAATTTGGATATTGTAAGGTTAATAGGTTTTAAACATTCAGTATTTTATATATTTGACGTGATGTAGGTTTAACTTCTATTCCTCCTAGGCATTTGAATTCTAGATTATTAAGCTGTATTAGACAAGTGTTTACTGTATGTTAAAGGTGCTCTAAGCAATGTTGGGTCACGTTACTTCTTGTTGACGTTGGAAGTATTTTCAAACAAAACAAGACTAGCTGCCCCTCCCTCCTCTTCATCCTGTCCCCTTCCTCTCCCTTCTGTGCTTCTGCACACTAACCCCCACTCTTAAATCCTTCATGTCGGTTATTGGCTGGAACGCTGGAACACTGTTTGTGTATGCTTCGTGGTGCAGGTGGACACAGTTTTTTTTTTTTGCCGTTGATAGACCCTGGGCTGTCTACAGAGACCGTGTTTTTTTTACAGTGTGTTCTGGGGACAGGCAGCTCGCGGATAGTGAGGAGATGTTTGCTGTATTTGACAACCAATGTTGTAGCCTAAAACACACGTGACATCACTTAGATCACTAAGTTTTGTTGTATTGTTTTGTTTTTTTCATTAGTGTTAGTAGTACGGCTGGATAATATGGTTGAAATCAATAACTGGATAATAATGGGGATATTTATGATTTCAGTGTGCATCATGATATGAAACATTTCTGTAAAATCCCATCAAACTGATGTCCAAAGCAGTGCACTGTCATGCATTACATGACACTAAACTCCTATTTGTCCAACATCATTTGATCATATCATCACAATACTAGTCTGCTAAAAATCTTTAAAGTTATAGTTTGGCATTTTGCGAAATAGGCTTGTTTGCTTTCTTGCAGAGAGTTACATGAGAAGATAGATAACACTCATAGCTATAGGATAAATATGAAACTACAGCCAGTTATTTTAACTTAATAACTTAGACTGGAAGTAAGTGGAAAAAGCTAGCCTGCCTACCAGCTTCCAAATTAACGCAGTATATCTTCAAAAAACAAAGTTTAAAAACAACAATTTTCCATTTTATGGGGTTGTTTCTTTTCGGACAATTTCTTATCCGAGAGTGGTGACTTCCTGGAGTCCTGTCATTACTGTGAGGTTACCAGGCAACTAGCAGGATGTCACTTCAGCCAGGCCAAGAAATAACCTCAAGTCTATAACCTCCAGTAAAATCACAAGATTTACATGGATTTATTGATTGAGATGCACTTGTTACTTGATACTTGAGCTTCAGAACTACTGTTGGATTTTGTTCAGACAGAGCCAGGCTAGCTGTTTTCCCCTGTTTCCAATCTCAATGCTAAGCTAAACTAATCTTCTGCTGGCTGTAGCATCATATTCAGCAGACAAATAATCTGTAAACACTTTGCCCCCCTCCTGCAGGATACAGCTGCAAGGCCTCACAAACTAAGAAGAACAGCCTCCTTTCAGTGGAACAATGATTCAGAGGACCAGAGTAAGTGTTTCCACCACTGCCATTCATCATCTTACATAACTTTGCCATCAGTCCTCCACCTCTGACCATCGCCACACACCTCTTGACCCTGACATGGCCTTCCTCGTATGTGTTTTCACCACAAAAAACACAAGTATGGTGGCAAGTAGTGCTTCCACTGCTTGTTGTCATAGAGCTTTAAGAGAACACAATTGCAATGGCTGTTACAGCCTAACATTTTATAATACATAGTTTGTATTGGTGAGAAAGTGAAAACACCTAAGGATTAAACTGGATGAATTTTACAATTTTAATGTCTCTACTGTAGTTTAGCATATTCATTTTTAGTCAACACAGTACTTAATGGGAAATTCAGGGAAATTCCATTGTCGGTGGCAAAAAAACATTAAAAAAAAGAAAAAAACATCTCTTGGGCTTAACCTCAGGAAAGAGGCAAACCCAGTTGTAAATATGTGAGTGTCACTGTTTCCTTGTGTGGGTTTGAAGTTGAGGACGAGGAGCGGCTCTTCTCGGAGCTGGATGACTTCTCCTGGCTGAAGAGCAGGAGAAAGCGAGCAGTAAGTCTATGATCTCACTTCTTTCTGAAGTAATACTAGAACATTAGTTCACCCGCCCTTGAATTTTCATACAATGACTATAAAAAAATTGCAGTTGAGAACATCTAACTTGTCTAACTTGTGGTCATAATGGAACTATAAAGACAACACTCCACTCCTGATGATTGCTGGTGTTTTTTTTATTTTGCAGATGCCTCGCAGTGTATTTGAGGAGATGAAGTATTTGGAAATTATGATTGTCAGTGACCACAGTATGGTATGTAGCTGATTGTGTTTCTCTGATTAACAAAACCTCATCTATATTTAAGATCTTTTTTCCCCACAAGAGGGAACAGTGAATAAAGCACATTATATTGAGTGAGCACCATCAAATCACTGCAGCTTATTTATCTTTGTTGTTCTTTATTTGTGCCTGCAGTTTAGACGACACAAGACCAAGCAGCACACAAGGAATTTTGCCAAGTCAGTGGTGAATGTTGTTGATGCTGTGAGTAAATCTTTAGTTACCCTGTGTATTTTTTGCATAGATCCATTTCAGAACTTACATTCACACAATTATTTTGTTTTTTTATTTTCCACTCTAGCCGCGTGGCTCTAGGAGTGGCAATGTCAGTCAATCCAGCACGTTGGATTGCCATGACTTTTTATACAGACATTCATGGTCCCCAGATGATGTATCCTGGTGACTTTGGTGATCCTCTGACCTTTACTATTGCCACCAGTGGGTCAGTTGTTTCACTTGTCCTGTAAAATATCTCTACATCTACCAACTTTTGGTAAAGACATTCATTTTCCCCAAAGCATTAACCCTAATGTCTTTTCCTCCAGCGCCACATGCAGCAACAATAAGACAACACTTGAGTTTTTTTTTTTTTTTTAGTGCTAACTAGCAAATGTTAGCATGCTCTCATTATAAACTAAGATTGTGAACATAGTAAGCATAATAGCGTGTTGTCATTGTTATTATGATCATGAGCATTTTAGGATACCGACATCCTGTAGTCATACTTACAACACATTGACTTAAGTAAAAATACTACTCTGTAATAACACTGTTACTAGTAGAGATCCTACATATCTCCCAACTGCCAACATTTACTGAAAACATTAAAGTAAAAATACTCATTGGGAAGAATGGTCATATTCAGAGAGTTAAACTATTATATATATATATATATATCATATTATTAAAATATTACTGATGCTTTAACACTTAAGTAGCATTTTAATGTTGCAGCTGGTGTAGGTGTAGCATATCTGTATATACTGTTGGATAGTTATTTCTATAGCGCAATGTCATATTTATAAATTATTCACAAAAGTAGAAATAGTAAAAGTACGTCAAAATTGTACTTAAGTACAGCGCTCGACTTCTTACTTTCCACTAATGCAGCCTCACACAGCTGTAAGCGTGGCTGTAGACTCTTAGATTTGTTTCTTGTTGTTTGGTGACAGCAAAATATAACATTTCACCCATAATAATGTGGCCTATATATCTTGCATACAGTACAACAAATTGGCATAGAGACAATGGCAGCTGCCAAATATGTCTTTGCAGTGTTCACCTGTTGATTTATTAGTACAGCTGTAGTCTATATCAATAATGTTCCACTTCCGGGATTGGTATGGATGTCACTCTATACCGCTGAATATTTATAACCTTCAGCTTCCTTTGTGGATAAATTAATTTTAAACTCTGGTCGATTTTATGAGGACTATGGTTAACTGCTACTCAGACCTCTGCAGGGCAAATCAAAACAGCTAGTTAGACCATCTGTCCAAACTTTTGAAGGTACAAATGTTCCACCAAGACAAGTTCCAGAGGCTATTTTGCAGTGGTGCCATTGCTCCGTCCTGCACTTAGCGCCCGCCAAGATGATTGTGATTGGTTTAAACAAATGCCAATAAATCGGAGCAGTATGCTTTGTGTACTAGCCAAACCCTCCTTCACAGTGCTGTGAATGAAGGTCTGGCAGTGTGAGACTAGTACAGCTGAAGACCACATGTGTCATGATGGAGTACATCTCTCTAACCCTAGAGTTGGACTCCTAGATGTCTTAATGTTAGTCTTTATTGCGTTGTGCTGGTGTTTGCTCCGTGTCCTCATCATGTGCATTAACACTTCCCTGTTCCTCCTTTTCCTCAGTGTGCTGCATCCCCTCATCTGTCCTCCTCAGACAGTACAGATCCAAATTCACACCCAGTGTTGTTCTCCCCTCCCTGTGCTGTTACTGCTGTTCTCTCTCTGCCTCTTGCTCTCTCTGCCTTTCTTTATTCCTCCCCATTCACTGCATGCTTCAATGGCAGATCTTCAAAGAGCAGCTACATACTCGTGTGGTGCTCGTTGCTGTGGAGATCTGGACGGACAAGGATCAGATCCCCATCAGTGTGAGGCCACTGGAGATGCTGCGGGATTTCTCCAAGTACCGGCAGCAGAACATCAAGCACCATGCCGACGCTGTGCACCTCTTCTCGTAAGTTAAAATGTATTTAAACTAAATGTGTTTCCATCCCCCTTTGGTGCATCTTCCTTATTAATATGGATTTTTAGCCAATATTAAGCTTTATTTGCAATATTGAGGTATTAGTTTGAATTTCCAGCATGTTCTTGTTTTTTTTTAAATGTTATTTTAAAAAAATATAATAAAACTGGTAAACGTAAACTTACTTTAGAATACTTTCCATTGCATTTATTTTTCTCTTATGGAATTGTTTTTTGTAATAAAAATGCAAGCATGATGAATAACATGGAAAGATCCTTTTCAAAGAACTATTTAAATTGTCCATCGGTGTTTAAGTTAATTTTATTATTATAGTCATATAACGTGCCTTCTAGAAGATTTTCTTTTCTTTTGTTGCTGTTCATTCCTACCAGGTGCCATTGTTTTATCATTGTTGTATTTTTAATTTTTTTTTGTATTCCGTACTGTGTAATCATGGCCGGGAGTCAATACAAATATGAACCTGAATCTGAAACCACTTCTGAGACCCAAAGGGCCCCATCTTGCACCCGGCGCGGCGCAATGCCCGATGCAATTGTCTTTGCTATTTTATAACCAGCCCACGTCATTTAAATTGCAAATGCACCTGCGCCCATCTTTGCGTCAATGGGCGTGCTGGTTTTACAGGGAGGTGTGTTCAGGTGAATTTTTGGTGTATTGCCTTCTTGAAAGAAAGTGAATGCACCATTGACCAACAAAAACCGGGTCTAAAGTCAGTAATGCAGTATTTCATTGAATTTTAGCAGTACATTGGTAAAATGCGTCTAGGTTTGTGCACAGCGCGAGTGTTCATGTTGTTGTTCATGTCTGTCTCTTTGTCTTCCATCATTCTTGTAGAAATGCAACCTTCCACTACCGCAGGAGCAGTGCAGCATACTTTGGAGGCATGTGTTCTGTGAGCCGAGGAGTAGGGGTCAATGAGGTCAGATTTGCTGTGTCTAACACTGAGCATCACCCTGTATTACAGAGACTGACTGCAGGTGAATAATCCCTGGTCTCTGCTGTGTCCACAGTATGGCAACAGCTTGTCCATGGCAGGGTCTCTATCCCAGAGCCTGGCTCAGAACCTGGGCATCCAGTGGGACCCAGCATCCAAGAGAAGTATACATGAAAAACACGTTCTTATCTCACAGCTAACTTAAGTAAATTTAGGGAGGGTAGGCCATTCACGAGCCCAAATCACATCGTTCAGATCATTCAAATCCCCCAAAATATATTTTTCTTCACCTCTAGTATCTAGCCGGCAGATGGTTTTCATTTTATTTTAAGTTATTTTGGACAAAAATGTCAAATTAGCGTGATGTAATTTGCTGAGATTTTCAGATTACCATGCACTTAGGCTGTTCCTTTCCCCCCTGTTTTTGATGTTTTGTAGAAAATAGTTCTCAATAAAACTGCCCACAGAGAAGTATGTGGTTTGACCTGATTAATAGGAGACATGGTGGTTACAAAGGCATGTTTCTTTAGAATTTTGGGATTTCAGCATTGGAAATTCAGCAACCCTTCATTGCATTGGCATGCTAGCATATAACCTAAAACTGCTACCGGCGTAGCTAAGTAGGATATGTTGTTGTATTGTGTTGTATGTTATAAGTATGTTAATGGGATGAATGAAAGACAGTACGTCTTTTTTGTCATCTTACATTTTAAAAAGTAAGGGTTATCTCAGATTTTAGGTTTATTTTTCTTTAACATTTAAAGCAGGTACCTATAAAACAAAAAGATGCCTTTTGACTGGACCAAACTGTCTCATCAACTCTTATCTGTGCCAGAATTGGGAAGAAGATGCACTGATTGTTTTGAAAAAAGTGGTCCAAAAGTGGTTCAGTCAGTTTTGAGAAAGATGAATTAAGCCATTTGTTTTAAGATCACAGTACTTAGTGAAGCTCAACCATCAGAGAGATTATTTTTATGGACCCAAAACTGTCTGAGCTTTTGAAACGATTGTGATTCTGTCAGTGGAAAATAGAATTATTCAGCTGAAAGCTTTGGAAATCAGATGCTAGAATCACCAATTTAATGCTGATTCTCTTTGAGATGAAAAAGCAGAATACAACCATTGTATTTAAATACAATTGTTACTTTCTTGTCCTCTCTTACCTTTTTTTGCAGAGGAATGCGGTTGTGTTGACCCATGGCCTGGCTGCATAATGGAGGACACGGGGTAATGTCCAATATAAATCCCTGGGACACACACACACACACGCACACGAGGAATGAATGCAGAATTGGTAGATACATGTTCTGGTTTGACCTTACTGATACTTTTAAATGTTGCCAGTAAACCTTTTTGTTTTGTGGTGTAACACATTTTTAACCAAAGATTCAGTCAGTCAAAGAATATACTAATCAGTGAGCCTATTTGCATCTGGTAGCTACAGACTTCATGTTGATATTAGGTATAAATGGGGTCAGTATTCTAATATCAACTACTGTTATTTGAAAAAGTTGACAAAGGGGCACAGCGACATTAAATACTCAAAAGAGCACCAGTAACTCCCTAAACCAAAACATCCCTGCACATTAAGGCATGTCATTGCTGCTTTTTGTTTACTTATACCAATTATTTTTCTGTTCACACATAGGTGTGTTTTTCTCTGCTCCCAAATTGTTTTCTTATTTCCTGGGATTTGCCAAATTGAGGACAACCTTACACTGCATCTACAATTCAAGATAGCAGTTTTGTAACATAAATGAACCAAGATGTTAATTTTACATATTTTTAATAGACTTTAGACTGATCCATGCTTTGACCTTGTTCTCATTATAGTCTGACAGTATTTTCATAGGGTATCTGCAGGTCTTAAAACATCCTAAAAAGCACTGTATTTTGTTTCCTGAGAAGGTATTCAAAGGACTCAAATTTAATTTACAAACGTCTCTGTTATGTTGGCTTTCCTGTCATAGGCAGTTAGTTCTAAAATGTTTTTGACTGTTAGGAGATGTAAAAGTAAAATTGTGATAGTTTTGAACAGTGGATTGTGCAACAATCCTTTTTTGTAGAGTTCATAAAAGACCTTCAGCAAACACTGCAACGACCATTAGCTGCATCACCAAAATAAATTCACTGTGAAGAGTTTGAGAACATATACAGTAAACATTAATAGATATCAGTAACAGTAGTCCGTAACGAATAGCTAAATAAAGATAAGCTGTGTGTGTGTGTGTGTGTGTGTGTGTGTGTGTGTGTGTGTGTGTGTGTGTGTGTGTGTGTGTGTGTGTGTGTGTGTGTGTGTGCGCGTGTGTGCGTGTGTGTGTGTGTGTGCGGTATGTGTGCAAGAGATGCTTTAACGTCTTCCTTATGGTGGCAAAAAAACACTCATAACAAAAACGGCTCAACCGACGCATGGCCCCCAACAACATTTTGAACCAAGCTTTCATCTTCAGTGATCAACACCTACAGTTCTTGTTAATTTTCACTTGGTTTCCTTTTTCTCCAGAGTCCAACACCCAAGGAGATTTTCCAAATGCAGCATCTCAGACTACAAAGAGTTCCTTTTAAAAGGTGGAGGCTCGTGTCTGTTTAACAGGCCAACCAAGGTTAGACGCTCACAACTCTGCGCCAACTGTCATGAATCACACGTATGCTCCATCCTTTACACTCTCCTGTCTTCTTCTGTTAGCTGTTCGAGGCAACAGAATGCGGTAATGGATTTGTGGAAGTGGGAGAAGAGTGTGACTGCGGAGCGAGAGCAGTGAGTTTCTTTTACTTCAGAATGTCAAATTTGTTTGCGGTCGTCTGTTTGTTCAGAAGGATGAAGCTCTTCCAACTATTTATTTCAAGGAGTGCTACAAGGAATGCTGCAAGAAGTGTTCCCTCGCCAATGGGGCGCACTGTAGTGATGGCCCGTGCTGCAATAACACATGTCTGGTATGAGTTTGTTTTTTTCTCAAATATTTAAAGGACAAAATATTTATTTATACCTCTGACTTTTATCTTCTTTCCTTTCCTGCCAGTTTTATCCACGAGGCTACAGTTGCCGCTATGCTGTGAATGACTGTGATATCTCAGAGACTTGCTCTGGGGACTCTGGACAGGTGTTCTTGTGTTGCATTGTTACATTTTTGGGGGGTTTCAAATTGCATGTTTAAGATAATCTGCATGGTTATGAAGTCTAATGTCTGTCACTGTTTGCAGTGCCCTCCCAATCTTCATAAACAAGATGGTTACCTCTGCCAGGTAAACCAGGTAAGCAGACTAATGACATTAAAAAAATGAGCAGTCACGTATCAGAATAGCAGTTTGGGAGCAGCTGACTGAGAATATATTTACTATCTTGTCTGTCTGAAGGGCCGCTGCTACAACGGAGAGTGCAAGACCAGAGAAAACCAGTGTAAATACATCTGGGGGTCAAGTAAGATTAATATTCCTTTTGGCTCACATTAGCTTGTATTAGTGGAGTGTCAGAGTATTGTCATACCGGGACTTGCTGTGGTCAGTGCTGTGCAGTTCACGCCTCTTCTCTTTCCCTCAGAGGCTGGAGGCTCGGAAAAGTTCTGCTATGAGAAGCTGAACACAGAGGGCACGGAGAAGGGCAACTGTGGAAAGGATGGAGAAAAATGGATCCAGTGTAGCAAACAGTGAGTTTCAAAGGAAGGCAAATCTAGTTAACTATTGTATTTCTTATACATACATATAGCATGACAGTACTTTATAGTTCTACATAGAAGCAGGGCTTTGGTTTCATTATTTCTTTTATTACTGACAACAAAGGAGATTTGTGTTGTTTTGAAGCCAATCACTAGAACACAGCAGAGGGCACATAGTTTACAGGAACTTTGTCCCTAAAAGTATTTGCAAGCCCAGCCTATATACTTGCATTTGGAGCTTTCTTGTTTTAATTTGTAGTATTGTGTTTTGGCAGCAAGGTTCTCTAAATACATCCATGTTGCAAACCAGGGCCACAGTTAAACATAAGAATGCTTATCACAAATAAAAACAAATTGAATTGCTTACTGTAAGGGGACTGTTGATTAACTGTCAATTTATCTATAGAGCACATATAAAATGCTTTAAATAATTAAATAAAATTAAATGGGAAGTAATTGTAACAGAATAAATCAATCTGCTAGTCATAGCAAATATAGGGGAATCAAAAGCAGTTGTTAAAAGACAGGTGTTAAGACAGGATTTGAAAGTAATGAAGGATGAAAGAAAACCGGACAAGTCACAAGGTATATTAAGTTGACAGTTGGCATCTGTACAGACTTCTCTCTGTTGTGTTTTCAGTGATGTGTTCTGCGGTTACCTTTTGTGTTCCAACATCGGCCGCAACCCACGAGTCGGAATGATGAAAGGAGAAATAACCCCAAGCTCCTTCAACCATCAAGGCAGAGTGGTAGACTGCAGGTAAACATATGTGAACTATATAACAAGACCTGTTCATGTCCTGGAAACTACAGTCTGCTGTCACGTGTTTATCACTTTTGGTTCCATTTCCCATGTATGACTTTTTGCTCCCTTCCCTTCACCTCGCCTCACCTCCTTTCTTATCTTTCTCCCTCTTTCCCTTTCTCCTCCATGTCCTCACAGTGGTGGCCATGTCCTTTTGGATGATGAAACTGATTTGGGCTACGTGGAGGATGGGACTCCCTGTGGGCCGTCGATGATGTGCCTTGATCGCAAGTGTCTGCCCATCCAGTCACTCAACATGAGCACCTGCCCTAGTGGACCTAATGGACAGGTGTGCTCTGCCCATGGGGTGAGTCCTGGAGCAAACTTACCAACAATTTATGCTATATCTCTTTCTCTTTGGGGTCTATCCAGGCTTAATGGCATTTGTTATACAGACATCACTTAAGTAGTCAGTGTACAATAAATGATAGACAGGACCTTTATTAAGACATCAACATAAACTGGACAAATGCCGCCCACTCAATGTAACAGTTTTTTTTTGCTGTGTCCAGTGAGACACATGCACCAGCACCCTGGCACTAACACGCTTACATGAAATGCAGCCACCAATAATCTATATAATAATATTAGAAAAACACTATTTTAGTATTCTACCTTTCATTACTAAATGCAGCTAAACGTTTTTCATGTAAATTGTTTTAAAAAGTAAACTAAGCTAAAATCAGATCAAAGAAAGGCTACAATTTGCCTAAAAACAAGATTTAAAAGGTACTGTAAGTCTTGATATATTTCTTGAAGGCACACAGGTGATTTCATTATCTGGTTGATTAGACTTCTATTTTACAATATATGAGGTGTACATTGTCTGTACATGCAGAGGTCTAATCAAGCAAAACAAGTGAAAACACCGTTAGAATTTACTGAAGCTGCATGTCTTATATGTGCAAGCTACTCTATAGTTGTTGTCCATAGTATGATTGGTCCATTTGTATTATTGTTTACTGTTGGTGCATTTAATGCTTCTGAGGGATTATTAGCTACACCTGTTTGACAAGTCAAAATGTCTTCCGTGAGAAAGTTCTGTTACTTCTTTAGGCCTTTTTCACAGGAAAAACCATGTCTCTGATTACACAGTCAGGTGTAAATAATAGAATTAACGATGGCTGAATTCCATTTAGTTGCTTCAGTTTTGGGGTCCTGATGTGGTGCATGCTGGCTCACTGTCATGACCCACCAGGACACTTATAAAACAGATCCATATTTAATCATAAAAGTAGCACCTGTGCTACAACTATCACATTTCATGTGGTTGTCACTGTAGTTCATCCAGGCATTGTTTTGTAATTCAGTCATTTAGATTCAGTTCTATTCAGTTCAATACAGTTTTATTTACAGTATCAAATCATAACAAGATTTATGTTTACAGATAGGTAGGTCCAGACCAGACTTTGTAATTCACGAAGACCCAACCATTCCAGTAATTCCCCCTGGAGCAAGCATTTAGTGCAACAATGGCGAGGAAAATCTCCCTTTTAGGAAGGAACCTGAGATAGACCAAGGCTCTTGGTAAGCGGTGTCTGACGATGCCGGTTGGGGGTGTGACAAACAGTGGCAGGAGGACACGCTGTTGGATGCTGTCCTCCTCTCCAACTCTTTCTTCATAGCCTAAGGAATCTACCTCTTTCTCTCCCTGACCCTGTCTTTCTGCTTGAGCAGCACCGGTTGAAGCCAAGCCAGAAAATATTGTAAACATATTAAAAACATAAGCAAGATACAACGGTCGGACTAGTCAGCTCTGTCTCAAACTGATACCTCCGGTTCTAGTCCTCATCCTTAACACGTGTCTTTTTCAGTCAAGTAGAATACTTTTCATTCTGGATTGAAGCAACAAACATTCAGTGTAACAGTAAAATAATGACTTGACATTATTATTGCTTGTTTGCTAAGGGTTGGGTCTGGGCTCCAACATTAACACACTGACAACATTGTAGAATATAAAATTATTTTATAGCACTTTTTAATGTGTGATTGTGTAAAGGTGGTGAACTTGTGAATTTTGCCATCCGTCTTCCTTTGTTTTCATGGAGACAGATGCTGTGTTCATGGAGAAAGATGCTGTGTTCATGGAGATGAAGGGCTGTGTGTGTGTGTGTGTGTGTGTGTGTGTGCAATAAGTTGTGGCCGGTTTTTGTTGTGTTTGGAAAACACTGTTAATTTTATGTACCTTTTACAGCATGGTAAGTGTCTTTGTGGGAGCTTGTGTTAACTGGATGAACAATGGTTCCCAAAAAGTACAAGTGTGTCAGCACATTTATTTAAAGCTCTACCTTTCCCCTCTTCACCTAATTTATTTCTGTCTGATCTGTACAGGTGTGCAACAATGAAGCCACGTGCACCTGCGACACCACCTGGGCGGGGACAGATTGTAGCATGCCTGACCCACCTAAAGAGCCTGAGGCCACTCAGGACGAAGGACCCAAGGGTCGGTTTCCACCTCTTTCAACCTCTGCCGTCTGATAAAATGAATAACACACGCTTAGATTTACTGATTTAATCTAGCCAAGATTCATGCTGACTTATATACTGTGTTTTTCTTCTTCAAATAGCAATGTCACTCTCAGTCACACTGTTAGATCGTGTAAAATGGCGACTGAAGGAGAATATAAAAGCAGTGTTACATTTGTTTAGCTTCAGAAGATGAACGGGACGGGGGTGGTGGTAAAGGGGGTGGGAAGCGTCACAGAGGGAACCGTGTCACTTCATCCATGACTCTGAAGCAGACGCCTGCTGTTTGTTTTTGACAGGGTGGTAATAATGCTCCTTTTCCCTCTGCACAGTGAGCGTGGCCACTAACAGGCTGATAGGGGCAGTAGCAGGGACCATTCTGGCCCTGGGGGTGATTTTTGGAGGCACAGGGTGGGGAATAGAGTAAGCATCTTTAACCCTTTCACAGCTCTTCCTCTCATAGTGGTGCCTCAGTGTGCGGGCGGTCTCGTGAGCCGGCCTGAGCCCGTGTGTGCGTCCCGGTGGCTTTGTGTTTTCTTGTGTGTTGGTGATGACCATATAGTTGTTATGTGATTGAATGTTTTCAGTGTTGTGTGATTGATTGATGGATTCCCTCTCCTCCTCCTCCTTCCCCCCCTCTCCTGCCTCTACCTGTTGTTCCCCATTACTACAAGCCTCTTTCTTCATATTCCCTCATCTTCTTCTTCTCCCTTTTCTCTATTTTATTCTTAGTCTTTATGTGGTTGCTCCTGTGATCCTCTCCTTTCTGGGGCATGTGGGGCATTTAGATGGAAAACAGTCCTGAGAAGTGTCCAGTTAGTGACCTGGCTTGTCAGTCAGTGGTAGGCTGTGTGGTGACTGGGACCCTTAAAAACATTTTCTACTGCTCATACTGCAGACCACATATACATATCACCTGTCAATCTCTGCTTAAACCTTTATAGTGATGGATACCCAGGGTCTAGTCTTCTGCACAACCTTCACAGACAAACCACTAATAATCACTACCTATCTGACAACAGATACATAAAACATCCCAGGGACTCTACTTCATTATCTTCATGTTACACACTAAAGGGGGCATGCAAATACATCTCAGATTCAGTCATTTTACTGTAACAGTACTTATGGTTATGTTTTCTGTTCCATGTGAAATCTTCATTGTATAGTTACATGTTATTTATACAGTAAGTGAGTATAGGAACTCATGTCTTTTTCCCCATAATCCTTTACAGGTCCTAGTGCCACCAATCTAATAATAGGCTCCATCGCCGGAGCCATCCTTGTGGCTGCCATAGTGCTGGGGGGGACTGGATGGGGCTTTAAGTAAGCAACACGCTGCATGCCTCTCCTGCTGTAACTCTAGCATCCCTGCTGCTTCTAGACACCAGGGTTTGAGCTCCTGCTACAGAATATGGTCCCGGGGTGGACAATACACAAACACATATGTTCAACTTCATCCAGTGTTCTGTCCTGATTGTTATAGGAGAGGATGTGGATAGTTGTGCGAATGGGGATTTGGAGAGACATTGGGCTCCATGTGGGGGTTTGATCTGTAGCAGAACCTCAAACTGATTGGACGGGCAGAGCTCGATTCCTGACATGCATGTTCAATCCTGATAACAGAGGGAAAAGAATATTTTTAATTACCCCCCCCCCCAAAAAAAAAAGCTTGTGTATGCCTGTACTGATAAAATGTCTTCTCTGAAATCTAAAGACAGGCCTCTATTATATCTCTTGGTATGCAGGAAATGTACTTTATTGTACACACTTATTAAAGTCCAATCTACCAGTGATTAGCCTGCTGTCTTGAGCAACAGGGGTGTTACACATCTTAATCTAAATAGGCCTAAGAGACAACTCAGAAATACATACCTTCAGCCACCAAAGCAGGCCAGGTAGCAAAGCATCATGGTTGTCACCAAAACAAAAAAAGGTAAAGAAGTAAGAAAGGTAAGAAAACAGAATAAAAAACATTTCTGCATGTTGACTTGATGATTTGGAGTAGGTCAGTTCATTGCACAAAGGCTGAGGTAAATCCAGAGTGATTTGGTCCAAGGTTGTCATGAGAGAGAGAGAGGCCTGGACCCTTTTTGTTGGCTGCAGCCTTTGTGTCATGGCTGGCCACACCCACCTAAAATGACCAGGCTCCGCCCTAGAGCAGAACAGGACTATTGGACCCCGCCCACACAAGCTGCCATTGCTGCCTGCTTCACAGACCTGGTAGAGATATGGTACATTGCACTGCATGAACCACGCACAACAATAGTGCCACCTTTAACTGGCCTACTATTGGAACATGTGCATGACAGAGTGATAGGAGCCCCACAACAAGCCACAGTACGGGGAGGTTATGCATCACTCCTGTTGTCATCTTTGTTGTTATCCCACTGTTGTGGTAGTAGTTATTGTTGTTGCTGCCGCTGCTGTCTGTTGTTTATGTGGTTGTCTCCTCTTTTTCTCCTTCTATAGAATTTATTTTATGTTAGCTATTTCTTCCCAGATGTTTTTTTTGTTGAGTGGAACTAATGTCTTTCCAATCCAAACTGGTAATGAGACATGTCTCCTACACTTCTTTAGCTTCTAAACTAACATTGCACGCACAAGCCAGTCGGCAGTTGTCTGTGAGAGGGCAAAAGAGGACATTTATATACATGGATCTTCAACATTTATTTGTTAGGTTATTAGAATGTTGGATGTATTTTTCTTTTGCTCAATAAACTGGGTGAAGTTTTTCATTTAGGTCATTGCTTCTAACTTAAGTTAAATGGATCCTAAATAAAGAATGTATTAGTATTGTGTATAAGAAGGTAATTTTACCATACTGTCAAATCATCATGAATTGGTATGTACAGGTTTGTGAATATAAATATTTCGGATTGCCTCTATGCAGTCAAGGCCAAACTGGCTCACTGTGGACCAGCCTTTCCTCACTTCAATGTCTTCAGCATTATGATCTTGAAGTCCTCAAATAATGATACAACCATAGAGATTATTTTAATTTCCCACTTTTGGATATACCAAAAAGAATTGTGTGTGGCATTTTACTGGCGGGTCTACTATTGTAAACTGAGGCGATGAGTATGGATGCTTGTCCAGGTTGCACTATCTGTGTTACATACGTGATATAACACACACTGACTCCTGTTTCTTGTCTCCATATAAGAAATGTGAAGAAACGGCGATACGACCCCAACGCCTCAGCCATTTGACCCAGGGAGAGATGGCAATTGACAGACACGCTCCTCCAAGGCTTCCTTAGTTGGCTACCTGACAGCTGGACTGCACTTATTGCTGCTGATCTTTGGCATTAGATATACTTGAAAAAGACATAGTGGACATTTTAACAAATTCCATTGTAGTGACTTTAGAAATGCAGCCTTTTCAACTCCACCTCACCCATGTAACAACCCCCCTCCCCCCTGATCTCTAGAGTGACAGAGCTCCTCTTCCATCCTTTAGTGCCAGTGCACAGGCGTTCAGGCGGAATCCACACCACTTTCTCACCTGGCATGATTATCTGCACTAACGTGTGCTGCTTGCTGGCCCCCTGGCATGAAGAGCCCTCTTTGCAGGGCTCTGCATGGCTACAAAAGCTATGAATACACCACACAAAAAACATACAAAGAGAAAAGAAAAAAAAACTGATCATCTAATGCAGGAGAGCGACCTTGTTAAAAACCCAACCCAGTGGGAAGCCGGTTAAAGCTCCTATAGCTCACGTTTTAGGTGCTGTAGATGATTAAAGAGGCTGCAGGTGAGGACCCATAAGGGCAGTGCAGACCACATAGTGAATGCACACTCCCAAAATTGTACATAAATAAGGAGTTCAGGTTTGGAATTAACAGCATATTTTACAAGGACATCAACTGCTTTTGTTTTTTATCCTAGCATGTTGTATAGCGGGTGTTTTTGGCAATGTTATTGAAAAGAATTGGAGATTTGGGCCAAAATTGTAATCGCACGCTGCGCAGCCTCCTGTGATTGTTCGGGCGGAGGCTAAAGGTTAGATTCAGTGGACAAAGTAGCCGTGGTTGTTGAGGAGAAGCATGTCAGTTCTAGAAGGATTCAGACTGTGTCAGATTAACGTCACAGGTATCTTCTACAGTGACTCAAAAGCCAAAGAATCAATCAACTGAACATATGGATGTTGTTACACACAGAGCACTTTCCCCTCTGTCTGCAGCCAGTGGTGCCTCACCTACTGCTGAAGGCATGAAGCCTGTCCATGCAGGCGCTCACCTGTCCAGCAAGGTCTTACGTAACAGTCCTCAATAACACCCACTATACTGGCTTACAATTTTTGCTCTCATAAACTCTTAGTAGAAATCAACTTCAGCTCAACTGGTAACGCTGCATGCAATCACTATAGTGGGCTTATAATTCTATATGGGAGTCCCCAAAATCTGCAAGAAATGTGCTACAAAAGCTAGGTGCATGTAAACAAAAAAAAAACATTTAACTTTTATTTACTATGCAAAGAGAGATATTGCACAAACATATGGGGAACAATGATACCAATGTAGACATGGAATTACAAAACCATTCTGCTAATCAGCTAATCTTTTGTATTTGGCCACTCCACGTCTCATTTCACTTTGCTTCAACATTCTCCAACTATGAATGGACAAATAGAAAAAAAGATAATTATTAATATTGCTGATGAAAAGCAAGAGAGCAACCTTTTACATTTGTGGAACTGAAAATCATTTTTGTGTGTTTTTCATCCGGTCTGATGTTTTTAATCTCACACATGCACACACACGTACACAAACACACTGTATGGTGCCTGTACATAATGAGGCCTGAACAGTTTCCTTGTGCAGGGCTATTATTTTCAGTGCAGCTGATAGTTGGTGTGTTCCAGGTGCTGCCATAGCACTGGCATCGTTGTAATCCTCCATGTTATTCATCATCTGGTGTCCCTCTCTCACAGCATCATGTACAGTTGGACCGATGAATAAACTACTGACAAATTTTATTTCAGCGTTTGTGTTTTTCCCTGCCAAATCATCACTGAACTGATTTCATTTACCTTGTGTGTGTGAAGTTCACATGAACAAGTACCAATTAATGTGAACTTTAAAAACGTGTATGTTGACTGACTTGTTGCCTGCGTGTGCCGAATAGGTTTTGTCTATGGTTGTAAGTGTTTAATTAAAGGTCACATGACATGGTGCTTTTTATATATATGCAAAGCAGAGAAATGGGAGGTAACCTTGCCCCTTGTGATGTCATACGGTACAAGGTTCCAGATCGGCCGATCTAAGCTTTCATTTTCTCAAAAGCAGAGCAGGATACCCAGGGCTCGGTTTACACCTTTCACTATTTCTAGCCACGGGGGAGACCATAGGGCAGGCTGAGGGAACGCGTATTAATATTAAAAAACCTCATGAAGTGAAATTTTCATGCCATGGGACATTTAATGAACAGAACGCGCCTGGATAGCTCACCTGGTAGAGCCCGTGCCCATACACAGTGGCCCAGTCCTCGACGCAGCGGCCGCAGGTTTAACTTGATAAATGCGGGCCTTTGCTGCATGCCATTGCCTTCACTCTCCCCTTTGATGTCTAAGCTGTCCTGTCACAATAAAGGCTTTAAAGTGCCCCAAAAAATAACCGTAACTACAAACAGTAATTATAAATGGTTATATAATTGTCCCCATTTTTTGCCATGTCACACTCATATCTGTCCATTACATATGAAGCTGGAGCCAAGAGATGCTTAGATCAGCTCAGGGAAAACAGTGCTAGGCAAATAACTTCCTTTAAAACCATAAGTTGTCATTTTTACACTAGTTTTTGCTTTTGTGCTGTTTACCAGATAATTGTCAAAACATCCGCTGCCGCCTGTTCTTCCCCTAGATGTCCGTTGCCTTTTCGGGAAATAAAAATCAACAAACTTTAAGGTAGCAAGCTATTTGCTTTTATGTTGTATGTATACCTCCTCTGTCAGCTCTAGCCACTGAAAAGAAATGAGCGGAGAAATCAAGCCAATTACAAAAGCTGGTCAGTCTGACGTCATGTTGCCTGAGCTCATTACTATTTATGAGCTCGCCCGGTTGCACTGGGTAAAGGATGCTGATAGTCAGGCTCTCATTGACTAGCTGCCAGACAGAGTCAAGCAGTTTAGCTCATTGAATATTAATGAGAACTGGCACATATCCAGCTGAGTCTTCCTGCAGGCTTTTTATACCACACTTGAATTGCTCAAAACAATGTAACCAAGGTATTTTTCCACAAACATTGCAGACTGCAAATGTTTCATCAAAGCAAGTTCTTTCCCAAGACCAACTTGCAGATACACTGTTGCTGCGTCCAGAGCTAGAACCGCCCAAGATGATTGTAATTGGTTTAAAGAAACGCAAACAACCCAGGCCGTTTTATCTCCCATCAAGGATTGTATGTGTGGAGGGGCCAGACCACTCGGCAACGCTGTGGAGATAGGTCTGGCAAGCAATACTAAAACAAAACTAGTGCAGTACCCGTTGAAAACGTGCCTGGAACGTGGAACGTGGAACAAGCTGATTGCTTGGCCTCCTGTATTGCTGTGTGCAGTTTTCTCGAGAACTGCTCATCACTGATGCTTGGAGTGTTTGAGTTTGCTACATCTCCGGTCTCTCTTTATTTCATCTGTTCTTGTAGAGAAACAACAGAGAGTGAGGTGTACCCAGCAATTAATATGGGTACCCTCTGAATACACTTAAAAGTTGGTACATACCAGTACTACTAATAAATATGTCCCATATACATCAAAAGCTCACACTGGACACTACACTTCCTTTGGTCCTCAGCAACACACCCAACTATTAAGTCGACTGGATGAACAGCTGTCGAGAAAATCAACAGACAGACAGGCAGACAGACAAAGACTCATACATTTTTGTTAGACATGTTCACTATTATCTGTTTTTGTTTGGACGGAGCCTGGCTAGCAGTTTCACCCTGTTCTATTTTTTACGCTTAGCTAAATGTTGTAACATTTGCTTCATGTGTGGAAACAGTGATATGAGCGGTATGGATCTTCTAAGAAAAAGCAAATAAGGGATTTCTCAAGAAATTGACTCATGTAGAACAAGGTTTTTCCCGGGTGATGATAAGAACCATAAACATTTGATGATTTATGCCTGAAATACAACTTTTGTAGAAACAATATCACATAATCACAAAAGTTTAATCAAAACAACAATAAATGCATTAAATAAAATATCATTTAAAGCAACACTAGAAAACTTTTCCTGCTTCTGTCCCCCTACAGGTTGGAAGCAGAATTGTCCCATTATGTCCCGATCTGGCAAGTGGCAGTGCGGTCACAGCTGGTAGAGAGCCACAAAGCAAATGCAGAAGTGCCGTTCACTCTGTCTGTGTTCTCTCAAATCTACGAGTTGATGAACTATTGAAACGATTTTGGAAACATTATTTTAAGTTACAAAAAGTTATATAGTGTTGCTTTTAAAGGTAAATAAAGGTGAAACTTAATTCAATTTGATTTTAAAACAGTTAAATGTTATAATCAAAATAATGTATTTACCCAGAAAACATCGTACACCACCAATGAGATTATTTATTACCTGAACAGTTTCACTTCAGAGAAATGTAGTTGCTATTTTTCAATCAGAAAACCAACGAGAAGTTCGGGTTAATCCCTGGATTTACTGCGGAGCCATTCTGCTGTCAGAGGAGATTTAGACTGTTTGTATAGCTCCAAAATGGGGGCTGGTCATCAGTAAAATAATTGACAGTGAAATTTAGCACAGCCCTCTCTCTTACTGATCAATGGATAACTTGACTGACTGCATGATTACAGTTACAAGTTGACAGCTAAAACACACTGTTTGTTCATGTTGGAGCCACCGACACGTGCTTTGTGTGCATTCTGGTGACTTTGACAACTTGGTTTCAAATCCTCAATTTGTCCACAACATTACATTGGGATGCATGTGAGCAAAATCAAAGTTTAAGTTCAGAAAAAAAACAAAAACCAGATATTATCGTAAACTTTATCAGAGCTGTGAGTGGGGTTTGATCACATTTGATTGACAGTTGCTTGCCTTAATAAAACAACCTCACAACTGGCATCACATATTGACTCTAATTTTGCTAAATCATTAAAAGGTTGCGGAGTGGGAAGACCTATTTTGCATGCCCTAGTTATATTTCCCATAGACAATGTTTTATCAGCCTGAAACTGTCCTGGTTATAATCAGTACAAAAGATACTCCCTTTGACAATTTCTGGTATTTTATCAAAAGTTTAAGGTACAAGCTTGTGCACAGTAAAACTTAAGATATATGTTGACTACGGCTCCCAAGGTGAACCTCAAGGACCCCCCAGGTAGAAAGTGCCCTTGGTTGGGAATCACTACAGGATGATCTGTGTGTGGAGAAAAAAAATATATCGTCTTAGAAATGTTTTTCCTTCATAGCACATCACTAAACAATGATTTCTCATGTAATAATAATAATAATTTGTACCTTCTAACCTCTTATCCAGTCTAGAAGCATCCTACATCACATTTTGTGTTTCAATAGGAACATGAAAATGGTATTTATTTAAAAGTTATAATTTAGGCCTTGCCGCAGAACTAGTCATAAAGTCTGCTTCTTTGCATCAACACCAAAAGAATGAATGAGTGAGTAAGAAACCTTCCCAGTACATTTAGTGTTGGCCTCTCACTGAGAAAGTAATTACATTTGAGATCAGGTATGCATGTGGCATTTCAGTAAAAGCATAGAAACGTAAGTCGTGCATCACTCTCTGGAACACTCTTCATGATTAAGATTGTTTTTAAAGAAAGCAGAACCACCCAAGTTTCTGAGGTTAGACTGCTCATGTTTTCTCTCCTTGATATACATAAACGTTCTGAATTAATTTAATTTTAATTTTAATTTGTTTATTAATCTCCAGTTGGGTAATTACAATTTACACTCTGTGTACACACGTTGTTAGTAATCACACACAGGCCTGAAATACACACACATGTTTAGGACCTAGACATGCACTGATGGAGAGATGTCAGTGAGTGGGCTGCCAGCTGAACCAGCACCCTGAGCGGTTGGGGGGGGGGGGGGGGG
>NC_048417.1:14134818-14148826 GCF_013103735.1 Etheostoma cragini
TACAGTGCCTTGCTCAAGAGCACCTGGCAGTGCCCAGGAGGTGAAGTGGCATCTCTCCATCCACCAATCCACACGCCGTACTTTTTGCTCCAGCAAGGAAGAAAGCTCCCACAGGAGAGACTTTATGTTTTGATCATTTCTTAGTTGGAGGAGCCAGTGGATTTACTCCTGATCACCAGGTTGATCAGTGTGTGCTGAACAAACCCTCTTTTACATAACATGTTCACTAAATAATTATTATTTAATAATAATTTGTGAAAAAGGGGATTTTCAGCTGTTCCTTTGAACGTTTTCTAAAATGCAGGAATGCAATTGAATTACTAAAAGTCAAAAATCCAAGAAGCTTATCAAACATGATCACAAACAAACAAAGCAATATTAGAAAGATGATTCCCTGCATGATTGGCTATCATCAACAATATTGATAATGGCCGCAAAATGCCACTTAAGTTCAAACTTAGCCTACAAATAATTGACTCTAGGCTACATATTTAAAAATACAAGTAGTACTGCTTGCAAAGGAGGGAGGCACTGACGTCAATTAATACCCAACACAGATATTTACCATACTCCAATCAACACTAGACTTGTTAGTCGGCCCAGCTTTGGTGGTAAGTACATTTTATTGTATTGCTGCTCTTTATTTAGGCTACTTTGTATTATTTTTTATTAATATTTGATTCCGTTGTCTGGTAAATTACAGAACTAATCTGCTAATTTTGACTCAGAACAGATTCCTATTGTAACACAGTGGATTGCATTGGGCGAATTATTAGCCTGTAATTAAAATTGTTGGACCTCTAACGCATAGACTAAAATATAGGCCATTGCAGACGTAACCTTTTGAAATGCATTGCACCCATATGGCATATTCCTAAAGGTTAGGCTACCTTAAAACATAAAAAACATTTGTTTTGAGAGAAATGTGCGTGTTTTTAGGTGTTACTAAGCTACTGAAATAGCTAAATCAATAATGTGACTTAATCGTTAGGCCTATTGTTGGTAAACTTAAGAGAAACAGCTGGCCTGTGTTGCGTCCTCTGCAGATGGTCCCAGTGCTCCTGAACAACATATCTGTGGCCACAGTGTTTGTGCTGAGCTGCATGTGTGCCGTGCAGCTGCAGGGCCAGAAGCCGCCTCACGCCGACCCCCTGACGGCCCACCGGTCGAACCCGCAGTGCTGGGACTCTTCCTCGGCTCTGCTGCTGGAGATGCGCTCCCCGAAGATCGCTGACACGGTGCCCGATTTCTGGGACATGATGGTTTTCCTCAGGTCGTCGGACAACAGCAAACACAAGGCGCTGTTCTGGGACCTGGTCCGGGTCTTCTGGGACCTCTATCTAGACTGCGTGCTGTCCAGGAGTCACGGCATGGGACGGAGACACATCACCGCTTTACAATCCCTCATCACTGACAGTAAGTTCTTGAAATTCATCTTAATGTGGGACTAGTAATAGCTCATCACTTCTCATATGACTGCTTCCTATTTTTCTAAAATTTCTTTATTAGGTTTTATACATTGTCTTTTTATGCTCCTTTACAGCCTACTTACTCAACTTAATTTGACAGTTTGAAACAGGCCAGGCCTACATGTTACTTTGCAGTTTCAGATTATGTATACAAATTGTTCATCAACATTATTATCTATTATTATGGAATAAGCCACCCAGCAGTGAAAGTAGTAAAAATTTGACTCACCTTTCTTTATCAGTTGCAAATTGGTGGTATATGTATACACAATAACCTTAATAATAATCATATTCCAGAAACATGTAGCTATTTTGAAATGTGTCATTCTGCAAAATGAGTACATTTAACTGATACCTTAAGTAGGCTAACTAGTGTATTTACACAGACAGATAATTAATACAAAATATAATCAACACATTAGTTATGATGTATTGTAGATTAAGATTAAACTTTATTGATCCCTTGTGGGAAAATTCAAAAGATACGGTGGTATTACTACTTTTACTTACGCCTCTGAGAGTAGACATGAATACACCCCCGGTTTTGCTTTTGCAATACTCAACATACTAAATCCTTAACTTGTGTTTGTGTGTGTGTGTGTGTGTGTGTGTGTGTGTGTGTGCGTGTGTTTGTGTGTGTGTGTGTGTGTGTGTGTGTGTGTGTGTTTGTGTGTGTGTGTGTGTGTGTGTGTGTGTGTGTGTGTCCTTTATAGAGTCCTTCAGATTCAACAGATTCAAGACCCTGAAGACCAAACCTTAATCACACACACACCACCACAAATAATGTATAAAATATTTAAAGTAATATACTAATAGGCCTACTTAAAGGGTGTTGGTGACTCGCATTAGTTCTGTTGACATATTATATTAGTGGTAATTCACAATAAGGTGTCCTGACAAATAAACTTAGGGCACATGATAACATATATCATTACCGTATATTATTGATATCAAGACACCTTGTGCATTATCACTTTATATCACAGTCCACAGAAAGGGAAATTGTTATCTTATTTTAAAAGTTAATAGTTTGGTTAATTATTCACCCATGAGAGTTAACTGGTAACACTGCATAAAGAACTGTATTGTTGCTATGGTTACCTGCAGTTTAAATCACCATTTACACTGATGATAAAATGGTGAGCAAACATTTTAATTGTATTTTGTTTTTCATTTGCTATATGTTAATACAGGCTATGTGATATGTCCCAAACAAAAGTAATGTTTTTATGTGATGCTGTAGGATTGCGTGTTTGTTTATTTTAAATAAAATAAATTCATGGCTGTAAGTTATAGGCTACTTTTAATAAACTTGTATGCAACTTTATATTTCTACTAATTGGTGAGGTGAATGTTGCAACTTTTTACTTCACTACAGTTACCCTAGGCTATTTGACAGTTATAGGTAGGCTACTAGTTGTTTTTGGGCAGATCCACAATATTAATACAAAATATAAAATAAATAACAAATCATGATGTAGGCCTATTATATAAGCTACCCAACGGTAGGCAAATTTAAAGTAAGTTAAATGGCCTAAATTGCCTAATCAATTAGCGGCAAAACTGTGACATGGGCTACATTTGGCTACTTTTATGACCTGATAGTGTCTTTCTCAAAGCCCTGTCAAGAACGGTCTTTTCTTTTTTCTTCTTTTTTTTTCCTTAAATCCAAATGAGGTAACTTGCAAAAAAGGGCAAGTACGTCACGCGAGCCTGATGTTCCATTAGCCAATAGGAGCTCCGTGACCTGCCCCGCGTTCAGACGAGTACATTTACTTTCGATTTCCACTTCCTGCTTTGGACTTGTTTTTAGATCCACTGGGTCCAAACGACGATGTCTCAGACCTGCTGAAAACTCGTCTCTAGACAGGTAATAGGCCTACTGCGTAACACGTTTTTGAAGTAGATACAGCTGGTTTGATGGTGAAACCAACCTAAAAATGTAATCAATATTTTGAATGTTTTACATAGTGGCTGGTGTAGCTGTGTTGTTACTATTGTACGACTTAGCTGCAAGTTGATTTAATTGTTAATTCACTCAAAATGTGTTTAACGTGTTTATAAAGTTAACTATTTAGATGTTTTTGTTCAAACCGTCAGTAATATGCATATTTACATGTATAATTATTGACATCAGCAGTTAGGAAACTACAAATACCTGAGGCTATGTTCTTCTACCGTCTGATTGGTTAGTTCAGCTACATGTGATTACCGGCAAGTAAAAACGAGGAAGTGTTGTTGTTGTGGTGGTGGTGGTGCTGATGAGAGATGAAAAACAGTAAAGTGTTGCTTAAAGGTCCCATGACACGGTGGTCTTTGGATGCTTTTATATAGACCTTATGGGTCCCCTAATACCATATCTGAAGACTCTTTCCCAAACTTCAAAATTCTTGGTGCAGAATTACAGCCACTAGCCAGTCCCACAATGAGCTTTCCTTAGGACGTGCCATTTTTGTGTCAGTAGCTACTGAGGAGAGAGGGGGGCAAGGTGGAGGGTGGGGGTGTGGCCTCGACCCACTGCCACTTTGCGCATTTGAAAGCCAAGATGTCTCTCTCATGGGAGGGCAAAACAGAGAAAGGGGAGGTAACTTCTAGATCAGCCCATCTGAGCTTTCATTTTCTCAAAGGTAGAGCAGGATACCCAGGGTTCGGTTTACACCTATCGCCATTTTTTTAAATCAAATTTTCCTTTTATTTTTTGAAAAGTAAACAGCAACAAACAATTACACTGAGACAGAGAACGCTTCCCCGGGCGAGAAAGGAAAAAAATAAAATAAATAAATGGTTGGGGGAACTCATATTAATGTTAAAAACCTCATAAAGTGACATTTTCATGCCATGGGACCTTTAACAAAGTTATCTGTGATAAAAAAAATAGAGTGATAAAACCTCCATTTATCGATCCCTCACGTTACAATATCATGTGGTGTGTCAGGCTTCTGTAATTATGGTACTGTTCGAGAAATTCAAATTCAGTTTGTTTTTACTCTAGGCTCTAAAATGTTTACGATGATGTAGGCTACCACGAACTGTTAACGGTCAAGCCCAGGTGAATACCTCCCAGCAGACAAATGAGACATCTGAGTGAGTCTTCTATATCATTTTTAGCACACAAAATGGATTTCCAGAGGTGCCTCTTGAATGTAGCGAAGGCCCTGTGTGAGGACGAGGTAAAAGCTTTAGCATTTCTTTGCACCGACCTCCTGGGCCGAAACGCGACTTTAGTGGAGTCGGCTAGTGATCTCTTCTTACGTCTGGCGGATCAAGACCACCTCTCTGCCGAGCAACCACACCTGCTGACTGAGCTTCTCCTCATCATTCAACGCACCCGCCTGATCCGGGATCTGGAGCTCCCCAACCTATCAGCTACAACCAAGAGCCTCATCTCTCCTTACAGGTGGACTGCCTACTTTTATTGATTTCAAATACCTCATTAAGCTTTTAAAAAGACATTGTAAAATATGGATGGATAAATCTGACATACAACAATTTATTAAATGGATCAAGTATGTATTGATTCAAATAATAATATTCTAATAAGGTTCAGTAAGAGTTTGGTCTGGGAGTATACAGTCAAGCAGCAGCCCTCCTTGGACATCATTGAACTTACGTATTTACTTGTAATGGTTTTTCTGTAATTCCAGGAAGCTGCTGTACAACCTGTCTGAGGGGATTACTGTTGGTGACCTGAAACATGTGAAGTTCTTGTTAAACAACCAGCTTCCGCGTAGAAAACTGGAGGAGAACTTTGTGAGTCAATGTCAATGTGTGAAACCCACAAGTTATAGTCAGAAACTTACAAATTATATTTATAAACAATACTACACCATGAAAACATGTTTGACTATTTTCTAAAAAAAATGTCAGTTTTTAAATCCTTTTTTATGTTATTTTTTTAAAATTGAATTAGGTAAATTGGATGTACACCTCATTTTAAATTCTGCTTCTGCTATAAAGTATGCCTCATATTACTTTAACTGTAAATTTGCTTAACTTTTCAGTCTACACTAGAGGTCTTTCTGGAGATGGAGCACATGGACCTCATCAGTGACACTAATCTAGATTTACTGGAGACCATAATTCAGTCAGTCTGTCCCATGCTGAATGATAAGATCAACCACTTTAAAGCACTGCAGTGTAAGTGACTACTGTATGTGACTAACATAATGAAAGGAGAGAGGCTGGGACCATTGCTTCAATCCCCCACCCCTAAAGCCTAACGGGCATCCTTTTAAAATCTTGTTTTAAGATTTTATAAGGATGTTTTATATTGAGAGGAGTTAATGCGCATGACAATCTACACCCTCAGGATATAGACTGCCTTTCTTTTGACCTAACCTTAACATTTAACCAAGTCTTAGGTTTTAACTTTAAAATGGAATAATATACATTGCGGGGGATTGCATGTTGTTTAATATATAATATAAACTTTATTTCAGACCCAGGGAGATCCATATCACAATAACAACGTACACAAACACAAAAATACAAAATACAGAGCCTTCCACCATGTTCAGTGTCTAATATACAGACATGTTTGCCAATGGTTCCACAGTCTGGAAGAGAATCTGACAGAACTGCATACAGACTCTGTCATTTTTTGACTCATATACCCTACAAATAAATCTATACACCAGGTTGCGTAAAACAGCAGAGCAGTTGGGTCCCCAACTTTGACAAACATATGGCTTGCACTGGAGCCTCTTGGAGTTCTCAGCAGCAGCCTCATGCTGTCAATATAAGCCACTATGAGTTTTGTCATTAATATTGATTATTATTTTAACCATATATTTATGTCCACATGAAGAAAAATGGTACAGGGACACAAATCTTAAAGATGCAGTACAATACATACGCAAAGTCATGGACCAGTGGCATGCAGCAGGTCTTTTTTTCACACACACACACACACACACACACACACACACACACACAAATGCACACAAACACAGGCACATAGACAAGAACAAGGCAGGGGAAACTGAGTGAGAAAGAAACAAGCATGATGATGCTATAACAGTATCTCTCTCTTGGTGCATATAATTCATATTTCACTACCATCTAATTTGAAAATGAGCTGTTTAACTACATTACCATTGGTTTATTTGTGTCATTAACACAGTAACTCACACCAGCCCTGGAGCTCAAGAAACGGGTCGACCAAGGTCCATGTCGTGCCCTTTCAAACCAAACGAGGTACATTCTTTCATATTGTTGTAAGTACCTATGGGTTTCAGTGACATATTTCTCCCATGGTAATATTGTCTCATCTCTGCAGTGTCACACGCCTGACGTAACTGATACTTTATTTTTCCTGCAGTAGCCATTTGTTGCAACGTCCTTTTTCTGTGTTCCTTAACAGCTCCCTCGACCTTTAGATTCTAAGAGGACTGCGTCATTTGAAATCCCAGGTAAACATGTCCGTCTCTTGAGTGTATTTGCATGTAGAGAACACTCTGGATACCGGCTTGTATCTTCATAACTGGTGTGAATGCATTTTGGAAAAATGTCGTCACCTGAGATTTTTTAGAGGATATTTCAAACATGGATGTTTTAAAATATCATTGTAGGATATATCTTTATCTTAAATAGTTCAAATAATCCATAATTCTGAAAGCTTATGTTAAGTCTGCCACCTAACTGTTTTTCATTATAAAGTCATTTTAAGTTTTATTAATAAGATATAGTGTCTAAGTGTGTTGCACTGGATTTTCAAATGCAAAAATGGGCATCTATACTTATTGCAGATATCGTAATTTTTCATCCTCCTTAGACATGTCTAATTATAATTATATAAATGCTACATTGACTCGGGTAAATGTGCTCACTGCACACACACTGAACTTATGTTCTGTTTTAAACCACTTTGTTTTATAAATTGAATTATAATCCTAATTACCTATTTCCTTCATAGAACAAGAATTAAATTCATTGGCCGAGGTGAGAATATGTGCTTTGTGTCTTTTTTGTCTCCTCTCCCCGAACGCCCCCATTCGTCATTTGTTATTCAAAGAAACAAAGACAAGCTAATATAACAACCATAATTATTCAAGACAATAAAATACTAACAAAATAAAGAGCTGTGTACAAAATAAACATATGTACTGTATATGTGACAAAACACACTGTAGCACATTGTATACGTCTCTCCACAGTCATTTTTGTGTGTCTTTAATGATGAATTTTCTCTGTGTTCCACACAGTCTACCATGAATACTTCCAACACCTCTATGGGTGAGCCTTGCCTTGGGTGGTTGTCACGATTGAAACCTTTTCATTGCAATGCAATAGATGGTTTTATTCTGAATACTCTTGTATCAATTACCTAGATTTGGCAAATGGGTTTAATGGTGATGATGAATGTGAGGCCCTGTCACATGGACTGTGTAGTTTGAACAATGAAGCAAGCAGCTGTGCCTCGTCGGAAGGACACTGTAAGTAGTCTATGTGTGGTCTAGCTGTGGTGAAACAACACATGAGAATTTTTTTAATATTCAAATAAATATTTTTGTCTCTTCATCTTTGCCTAAAATGATTGTCCTTCCACCATGCAATTGTCTGTCCCATAGTGAGGATTGATGTTTTGGAAATACCAGCACAAGAAAACAACAAGGCCTCTTCTGAACAGCAGACATTTCAGACTGCAAACACAAACGTTGAGGTGTGTGATGTATGAAGATTTCACTCCTGGCAAAAAAAAAGTACATTATTGTATTACAAGTGAAAGTATTACACTTACTTACTCTTGTCTTGGTGTACTGATTTGTCCCTGCAGGTTTTGGCAACATATCCTATGACTTCAGCAAAGAGAGGTATTTGCTTGATAATAAACAATTACGACTTCACTAAATCCCAAGTTCTCCTAAATAGGGGGGGGACCAGGTGGGATGAAGGTAAGATTGTGTATATTTCATTTTCAAAATCTAAAAATATGGTGCATGTTTTTCATCCCTGATCTGTCTGTATTCATGCAAATTGTTGCAGGTTTGTATTTAAATTATTATCTGTGTCTTCCAGAGTGTCTGCACAGAGTGTTTAAGTGGCTTGGCTTTGAGGTTGAGATACAGAGGGACTGTAAGAGGGAGAAGATGCTGTCTGTGTTGCAGGAGCTTGGCCGCAGACCAATCCACAGTCAGATGGACTGTCTAGTATGCTGCATTCTCAGCCACGGCATAGAAGGAGCTGTGTACGGCGTGGAAGGCCACGCTGTAAAGATAAAAGAGCTGATGGAACCTGTCAATGGATGGAATTGCGCCTCTTTGAAAGAAAAACCTAAGCTGTTTTTCATCCAGGCCTGCCAGGGCAAGAGTGAGCAGAGGCCTGTCTACATTGAGCCTGATGGTCCTGTTTTCAGCGATGCTATTCAAGCTAATGTGTCCATCCCATCTGATGCCGATTTCCTGCTGGGAATGGCCACCGTACCTTCTTTTGTCTCTTTCAGAGACCGAAAAAATGGCTCGTGGTTTATTCAGTCATTGTGCCAAAATCTTGTCCAGTTGGTGCCAAGGTTAGTGAAACAAAATCAGATGTTGTTGGGAGGATTATTTTAAGTTGTTGCAAGCACATTTAAGTACTATATGTCAAATCTTTAGGTCCTGAGTACTTCACTTTTAACAGATTTCACAAACAAAACCTACGATCAGTTTATAAAATGTGATGCATTTTTATGGATTTGACTAGCCAACTGTATGTGAAATAGTTTAAAGTAGCTCCACCTTGACCAACTACAAAACTAAAGCAAGACTTATTAATAGGTATTTTAAAACATAATTAATACTGATACAAAAATATAAACTGACAGAGGCCTTTCAGCATAATGAGTACATTTTCTAGTTTTACTTCATGTAAATTTGTTGCAAATATTTGCATACTATGCTTAAAGAAAATGTGAATGCAGCACTATTTTTGTAATGCTAGATGATTTGAATAAATCTTCCACATCTATTATTAGTTACTTCTGTGAAATGTTACAGTTTGAAATTGGGGAATGACAAATTATAAGTGGCTTTCTTAGTTTTTTAGTCTACTATCTCACAGCATCTTTTGTTGTTCCCAGGGGTTTTGATCTTGTGTCTATCCTGACTAAAGTGAATGCAGATGTCAGCAAGAAGACTGAAATCACCGGTGTAAGAAAGCAGATGCCTCAACCGGCCTTCTCACTCAGGAAGAAAGTGGTCTTTCCGATCCCCCAAGCCTCTCCACCAAGCCTGTCGCGCTGACGACAATAATTGTATTGATTGATATATTTTCACAACAACACCGGAACCAGCTTCATTTGATAATCATGACCATGAGATGTGATTTAAAGCTGAGAAAAAGCTTGTAAGTGGCCTTCAGTGGATTAAGTAGATTTGTCACATTTTTATTTTTTCTACCTATATGATGCACACAGTTTACACACATGCATATTCACAGCATTGCATTTTCTCTTGATGTTTAATGTTGAACTTTAATGGACTCTTTGAGCTAATCCACACTAATCCAGGAGGAAATGCAACAACCAACGACCTCTGTATTCTTTTCATTTTATTTCTTTGTACAACCACAAAGTATATTCTTCCCAATGTGATTTTATTATGGTTGCCATTGTTATTAAATATGACTGTAATGTATTGTCACACATCAGAAATCCATGAAAACTTTGAAGCATTTCCAGGAAAACTCAGCAGTTTTCTATCAAATCAAACAATACCATTTATTAAACTGCCAATGTCAAAATGTTTTATAATTTCTAGTCATTATGATTGTTTTTTGGATGCATGTAAATAGACCCTTTACTAATCTTCTCTTACCGTCTATTACATTCATAACTTGCAGTCTTCAATGCAACCATTGTAAGAGAACACCTTGAAATGACCCTAATGCCAACAATTTGAATCAAAGTTAAAAATGTGGGTCTACCAAATATTGCTGAAAGAATAATTTGAATAATATCAATCAGTGAAAAAAATTGTCTCCAGCAATTAAGCAGTCAAACAGAAATACCAAATATTTGTTGTTTGCTTGAACACTGGGAAGTTATCTGGGATCTAAATAACTCTCACCATTTGAATTCGTACTTTATTTTGAAGTAATTTACTTTTTATCGGGAAACATAAATTATTGTAACTGCGGCAAAAAAAAACTTGAACACCATCGCCAACAGGGGGTGGTACACTGGCGTCAGTTGATCCACTGTTGACCCGGATGTTGATATGACGTTAAATTCTGTATTTTCGCTCCCCGGCCAGCTTTACAATGAAGAATTGTTAGCATTCTCAGGCCAATTCATATTTTTCATAATAATAAAACTAGATCCCCAGACAAAAAATCTCAAAGAGGTGTATTGGATTTTATTTTTCCATTTACCGTTACCGCTTGGCCGCAAAAGAGTCTTCAATCAGCCCGCAAACAAAAGGACAGCAAACTAACGTTTAACATGTCTCAAGAAGGATATCAGTCACCAGCATTGAAAGCAGACACGAGGTTTGTTGATATATTACTAATTTCAACGGTTTAAAAATTTACTGTAAGTTAAATGCGAACATGTTGACAGTACTTAACAGGTTAGTGTTCAAAAGATAATATAAAGCAAGTTATGATACAATAAACGTAACGCTAGTACGGCTTTTCAAGTAGGTCACAGATGAGACCAATGAAGCTCAACGTAAAATTTTAGAAACTGAAAACTAATAAAGTGCTTTAATGTTGGTGTCGATCTTGAGGTCGTGTTGGCCTCTCCACAGCAGCTTAAGGGCTAGCTAAGCACGGGTACTAGCATGCTACTTTATGAAATAACTAACGTCATGTATTTTCTCTCTCTCACTGACAGCGTGTGGCTTTTAAACCTGTTATCAGTTTACGTTGTACTGGTAATATTAGCTTTGGGATTTAATGTTAGCAGACACGCTGTCAACATTTCTACCTTTTTTATTTAATGTTAAAATTATCATATTTAACATTAACCCTCAAAAGTTATCCTTCAGAGAGTGTGCATCAGATAAGGCACTTTATAATTGAAGGGGAGCTAACTGCGTCAGCGTCAGAGCTGATTAGCTTAGCTGGCTAACGTACGTTTGAGGGACAAAACTCCCTGTCCGTTATTAAGTCATTGTTTTGTGCAGAACAAACACTTTAATGTGTTGTTAATGTCATACGAAGACCTTGGTTAGGCAGAATAATAAATCACATAACGTTACAGCGTTAGCTACGATAGGTCAGAGAGCTTACAGTTAGTTTTGTTTTTAATGTAATTGTTATTTTAATCAAGAACATTAGTACAAAACAAGAATGCCACAATGTAATCATCACCTATGACATATCTAAAATAAAAAAATAACGGGATATGAAGCATACCATAAAAGATAAATACATGAAACAATATTTAGTAATGCACATCCTGAGCAATGAGTTCTCATTCATCATAGCAAAATGTGATCTTTAAAGTTTTGCAGTAGTTGTAAATCTATATATATTATTTATTTATAAATTTCAATTTTTGAGAAAGCACTTTAGTTCATTAATAAACCCAATGGAATTAGGCTTTCAGTTTTTCCACCTATATGGATATATAATGCTTTCCCATTAAAAGTGCTTTATACGTTTATATGAAGTTGTTGGTCTTCTATTTAAAATGACACATCAATTACACTGTGTGTTACAGGTAAAGTTGTCCCACTGGCTCAAGCAACTAGTTTACAGTAACACATATTGGGCTTATGTAAAATGAGAAGGATATCTGAGGATTTAAAAGACTTGTTTGGTGTAGAAAATATTGATAACTAAGGTATTTTATACACTGTCAAACTGCTGATTGCTTACTGCTGAATGATTTTTGAAAACTACCGTATTACCAACTACCAGGACATGTTCACCTCAGCTCAGATTCAATGTGTTGAATGTTTTTTGTGTGGCTTATTTATTTTTTAATGTCTTACTCGTATAAAAAAAACAGACCAAATGTGAAAACCAGTCCTTCATCTTTAGCATCCAAGCGTGATTAGTTTTTATTTTTTCTCTCAATTTTTTTCTGATATTATAAATATATCAAATAAAATTACTTATTTTGATGTGCAAATTGAATTGATTATATCTCTATATTAATATTATTTTTATTATTATATAGTTTTTTCCCAACTCAAAATTATTTATAAAATAAATGAAAAACATTGACTGAGAGCAAGTGATCTACTGAGCAGCTTCCGAGTGTGTGTGTGTGTGTGTGTGTGTGTGTGTGTGTGTGTGTGTGTGTGTGTGTGTGTGTGTGTGTGTGTGTGTGTGTGTGTTTGTCAGCAAGGGTTTTAAAAAAAAAAAGCTTACCTTTCAGCGCTACTTTCCTAGATTTCCTAGATAAAAAGGAATTGAGAAGAACCAGACGCAGTGCTTACTGCTACAGTTATGTATCCTACATGTAAACTTGTTCTTACCCTTCAACGTTTTGTTTTTTGTTTATAGACTAGCCCTTGTAAAAAGTATGACAAACCTGAACATTGAGATTGGAGACATACAGTTTAAATGTCTTAAATTCTGACTAGTACAATAGAAAAGCTCTATACAGTATGCATGCTCTATTTAGTTACAACCAAAACTTTATATTGGGTTGATGTATTGGATTGCCTTTTCTCTGGCCACTGAATGTATACTGACAATAAATTAGAGACTTTTCAAGAGTATTGAGATAGATGGTTTTGTCACAGGTGATCAGTGGCTCTGACTCCGATGCTGTGGAGGTATCAAATTAGCAGGCAGTAGTTTTTTTCTTTTTTTCTTCTTCTCATCATTAAGCATTAATAGGAAGCTACTCAATGAAACCATCACTGTCTTTGAAAGGAGCCATAAAAGAAATAATAATGATTTGGCATCTAAATACTGTAGATTGTTTTTACTGCTTGCATTCCTTGTTTATCATCTGTGAACTTTCCTGATTTGTAGCTCAGATGTATACTGCAGCCATCTAATGGCAAATGCCAAGGTTATATGGCCTTGGTTAACAGTTTGTGGATGCTTGTTCAATACAGCTTGAATTCACATGAATCGCAGAGGACCAACCCTGGGAAGACACCTATACAAATCCTACATGAATATGGCACCAAAAGTGGCAACCTCCCTGTGTATGTGATGGAGAAGGCGGAAGGAGAGGCTCATCAGCCCAGCTTCGTCTTTAGTGTGAAAATCGGAGATGTTAGCTGCACAGGTAAATGACAGCCACCTCCCGCGGTGGTGATAGCTACCTGTCACTGGATGAAACCTTTTTATTTGTGAAAGCCAGACATTGATAATTGAGAGAGCACTCCAACCTGCTAAGTAATATAACTTCTGCTTTGTTGTCAGTTGCTCTATATGACTTGTTTTAAGGTACTGTATCTTACTTCAGGGATAGAACAGTGCAGATCCAGCGAAGAGGATGAGAAGCACTTGCAAAGCTGTCAGTGTTGAGGTGATGAGAAATAATCCAGTCTTTTTTTGACATCTTTAAACAACAGTATGTTCTTAAAAAGGGCCAGATTCGTGTGTGTGTGTCTCTCTCTCTCTCTCTCTCTCTCTCTCTCTCTCTCTCTCTC
>NC_048417.1:14148926-14160824 GCF_013103735.1 Etheostoma cragini
TGTGTGTGTGTGTGTGTGTGTGTGTGTGTGTGTGTGTGTGTGTGTGTGTGTGTGTGTGTGTGGTTTCAGGTCAAGGTCCTAGTAAAAAGGCAGCTAAACATCAGGCTGCAGAGGCTGCCCTGAATATTCTGCAGATAGATGCTGGGGCAGTGTAAGTGGAACTGAAATAAATATTGGAAAAAAATTGAGTGGCAACAATTATTAGAATTGATTAATAGTTTAAGTATTTCTTTTAATTAAAATGTTCTCAAATGTGAACATTTGTCTTCTATGAAAGTACATTTAGTTATTTTGGCTAGACTTTGAGTTAGTCTTAACAATTTATCAGCTTTGGTTAAGGTTAATGGCATTTTCCACAACTTGGCAGATCACATGATATTGAAGAAAAGCATCAGCTGCTGCTGAGTTTGCCTAAACCTTGGCTCTTATTAGCCTTTTTAGCAATGCATTGATTGACCACATACATGAAACCGCTTTACTGCCAGCCTGTAGGAGGGTTGATCTGATGCAGCTGTGGTAACTGTGTGATGTAACTCCCAACAGGAACGTTCCTGTGAAATCTGAGAGTAATGGTGTTGTAGCAGAAACAAACAACCATCCCAACTCAGTGGGGATACTGCAGGTGTGTAAATCACGGCTGTGCTCTCTCTCTCTCTCTATCTCTCTCTCTTTATCTGTGTGAGTTTTCTGATTGTATATGAGCATATTTTTGTGTCTTTTTTTATTTTTAAAGTAAAAAAGCTTAAATAGAGAAAGGTTGATGAAAGTATTTACTTTACTTATTTTTCACTTTAGGAGTTAGCATTACAGAGAGGATGGCGTCTTCCTGAATACACAGTTCTAATGGAGGCTGGTCCACCACACAAGAGAGAATTCACTGTTACTTGTCGAATGGAGTCACTTTCAGAGAAGGGTACAGGTGTTTTTAAGACATTTGTGTAAAATTTCTGTCAAAGTGACAGCAACTTTGTGCTGTTGTTCATTCTGATCTTAATCTCATGCCTTATGTTTTGACAGGCGTAGGAAATTCAAAAAAGGCAGCGAAAATGGCAGCTGCAGAGAAAATGGTGTCAAAGCTTCAAAGTCTGTCCGGCTGTTCGGAAATCACATGGGTACGTCAAATACTTCTGGCCTTTGCAAATTGACCACTGGAAGTACATTTTAGAAAAGTCTTTAAATTGTGTCAACTTTTTTCTTTTTCTTTTTTTAGACTCCAAAACCAAGCGTCCGGTTTGAGAACTTAAGGAACTCATCAGCAGAGAGTATATGTTTACTGAGAAGAAACCCGCTAAGCATTCCCAACACAGATTATATTCAGATGATGTTGGAGCTGTCCAAAGAGCAGGGCTTTGAGGTCACGTACTTTGACATTGGTAAGAAAACGCATCCTTCATTAATGTTGCTTGGATGCAGGCTGTTTTCCGTTCAGCTGCTCTCACTTGGCTCAGTTTAAAAGTAAATTGCCTGATGTTGTGTGACTGCGGCTCCAATAATGATTATGGATCTATTGATAGAAAAAAACACCAGTAGACAGTTCAAATTAGTTTATTACTGAAGAAACCAAACCGATATCAACAGCGTTGGGTGACAGTTTAATAAAACCAGCTATAGATACTTCAAATCATGTCTATAATTTGTTTTTAAAAGGCTGCAGGTACAGTAAGTCTGTGTTTTTTACAATCAGGCTGATATCATAGTACTAAGTTTAACCACAGCTGTGGACAATTTCCCCAAATAAGCCAAGATGCACTTAGAACAAAACAGAGATTGACTGTTTTGGAGTGTTTTTATGATTCAGACAGAAGAAATGCCAAATATGACTCATAGTCATGTAATCACCCCCTCTTTTTCTGTTGCCTTTTTGCTTTTAATGTGAAACAGCGGCAGTATGAAATGTTGGGATTGCATTAGCAGTAACTTATTACAGCTCTGAGGCTGTGGGAGAGTGAACAGGGAACACTGAGGCTAATATCGATAAGATCAAATTACAAACAGTAACACTGGATTGAAACAATAAAAGCTACCTTACAAAAAATAAATACAGACTCTAAATAGGACGTTGTCTGCGGACCATAAATAGGATCAAAAATATGGTTTGGAACGTCCTCAGTGATGGGAGATTGGTTTCTGTGCTAGAGGATGGGAGGAAGCATAATTTGCTGAATGGAAAGCACCCAAAGAGAACACTGTATTCTTAATTTTGGCAGGGCGTGTCATGTAAAGTGCGTGGATATGTTTTGCAGATGAGCTGACGGTGAACGGTCAGTACCAGTGCCTGGCAGAGTTGTCCACCTCCCCAGTCACCGTTTGCCACGGCACCGGCATTTCCTGTAGCAACGCTCACAACGACGCAGCACACAGCGCCCTCCAGTACATCAAGATCATGGCCTCCATCAAGTAAAACCACCACAGTCATCTGCTTCACCTGTTTTGTTACATAGTTCAGCTGATGTCCAGTCACCATGAGGCTGTAGATCGTTCCTCCTACTAGTCTTCCTGTCTGTGGACGATATGGGGTCAAGGTATATATTTATAATTATGTGTATCACAAAGAGTCATGATCCACAAGAACTCAACAGAAAGTAACTTGAATCAGGCAATTTAAGAGCAGTATTTGTGAAGAGACACCATCATGTTGTACTTAAGATGTCCAACACGCTGAATTGACACAAATGTGTAAGCGAAGTACGTCTAGTGAAAAATATGAAGCACGCTATTTTTGTTGCTTTAGTGGGATTTGATTCCCTGTTTGTTGTCAGATCTTTTTACATTCCATTGGTCTTTTATTTATTTATTTTTTTATTACACAGTTTTTCCCGTGTAGCAATGAGCTGTTTTGAGCCAATAGAATATCTTAAACTTTTAATTTGCTTCAGAGATACCTTCCTTTCTGTTAAACTCTAAAATTAAAGTGAATTAAACAAGAGAGATGATTTGACTTGGGTTATATGTGAAAAGATGGTCTGCATTATCTACAGAATTAAATTATGTTCTTTCGTACTTCCACTCTTTCATCTGTCACAGTATGCATCTACAGTACAACCCCTGCTGTTTGTATCTGGTTGACTCTCAAAATAGATTTAACATGTTACTTCACATTTCTATTCTGCTGGTCTGTTGCCATTGTTTTGCAGTGTTCCTCATAGTACCTTGTGAAATATTTAATATACATTTACTGACTGCCTGTCTTCTGCAGCAACGTGTATGAATCCAGAAAATAAACCCAAACACTAAATGTTAATGACTCTCGTTTTTTAATGGTTGCAACAATAGACAACACTGATAGAATAGACTGCCTTTAGGAGGAATGCGCAGAGTTCTTGAATGAAACGTCTCGTCTTGCTGTATTACTACAAAGGCCTGTGCGCTGATGTAATCAGTCACTCTTGATTGGTTTGGTTTAATAACTAAGCGAGGAGAAGGCAAATATTGATCATACAAACATGTTATTGTTGTTTACTGACTTTATTCAAAGAGCAAAATAGTTGGTTTTGTTTGGGATAGGTTTTTTTAGGGCTTCAAAATGTAAGGTAAGTGTGTAATGGACATTCTGACCAAATTTCTGATTTAAATTAGGATAATCTTGTATTAACTGACCACAGGCTTGTATTTGTTGTCTACATTGTATTAAACAATTTATACCATAATGATTTTCTTTTTCCTACACAAATCAGATAAAATAATGCAGATTGTTTTTAAATCTGTTTAGAGACAATAAGTCAACTTCTAAAATAATTTGCCTGGTTTTCTATAGAAACGTTGACCAATTTAGCCCAAATTTATTATTTGGTGGTAACTGACAAAAGTCATGTTTGACAATATCTTACTAACCTTGATAATGTTGGTAGCACTGCAACATAGTTGCTTAAAGGTATAATATGAAAGAGGTATCGCTTACTGTTCAACGAGCCAGAGAGATAGAATGTAACAGCAGCCAACAAAGCAGTGAATAGGGAAGAAACATTTTTTTCCGACTGTATCACAGGGGTTACGTTCTAAACCAAAAATAAACACACCGACACCTCCGCGGGAAGGAGACACATTGTCGGACTTTGTGTGAATGCAGAGCTTCATTCTTTCTGTGTGTCAGTAGAACTTGTGTGTCAGTATGCGACGCCGAAGGGCATGACAAAGCTGTGGCCATGAGAATGGACTGCACATCCTGCACGCTGTTATTGGGTAAGGGTTACATCCCCACATAGGACCCATTGGCTCCTTACCAACACCTCTAAACATCCCTCACACAGAAAAAACAGAAAACACAAAATACAGGCAGAGGGCAGGTTCTCTGCAGATATACACCACCACACACCTCTAGTATGTCATAGGTGGTAATTGAGAAGGATTACCTTTTGTATGTTTTGTAGTTTTTTTTGGGTAAATGACTGCATTTCATACCTTTAACTTTAAACCTGCAATAACTTTTTTGTTAAGTGACTTTTATCGCTTTACCTTTTACATATAAACCACACCCTACTCATCAGTTGAGTTTTACAGTTTTATTAGAATAAGCACTATGTAGCAGCAGTGTACAGTGTTCATGGAAAGATATGTTCTCTGTTGAAATTGCACTTTAGAAGGTACCCATCTGGAAATAGATTTGAAAGAAACTGAGCTGACATAGTGCTTTGTGATACATGTCAGTCCAAAAAACAACAACATGAGAGTCTAATTGAGAAAACAAAAAACTTTTTTTGTAAGGCATCTGCAACATTCATTGGCAGGCAACATTTTCTAGACATGCAGGTTGAACAGTGGATGAAGAAAACATGAAGGGGTTTTCATGATTATTTTTTTTTTCACTACAGTCTGCTCCACGAAAGCAAACACTACGTAAAGCATTTCTCCTACCTCCACACATAACTGCTGTCAGTCTAGATGTAGGTCAGGTGTAGGAGGAAAAAGGAATCTTGCTCTTGCAATGGTGACCCATCTTCTAAATGTGCTGTATTTACAGTGATCACCAAAAATGGACTGGTTGCATGTTTGGAGTAGCAGAACAGTGCGGAACATCTTTTAACACTGCAAGCATTTTACAGTCTAACCTTTTTTCTACTTCATCTAATGTCAAAGATATCTCCCTTTAACAGTATAGACAAGACAATTTGTCCAAAGCTGAACCCTCAACGCTATCAGTGTAATGTGTCATCTGTATGCATGTGGAAATTTGAAACATTTATTTGGATGCTGCGATTGTTAATGGCATACCTTCTTGGCATGGGGGTGGTTATCAGTAGAGTTTGTTTGTTTGTGAGGCATTAATAAATGCATTAAGGCACAGCAAGTGAAACTGATGAGTTTTAGCATTGAGTTTGTGACCGGGAATAATTAAAACCACAGTAAGTACATCTAAAAAAAGAAAGAAAACAAAGATATGGATGCAATGAAGTACTACCTTTTTGGTTTGTAATCTACAGTACCATATGAAGAGTGCACACAAGATAAATTTGCTTCACATAGTTTTCATTCTACATATTTATATTCACTCTGTTTCTTCCTTTGGTGTCCTCACCATGCGGTCCTGAACGAGAGGAATCGACTTAAATACACAATGTATGACTACTTGTGTGTGTTGGGGTTGATTTCACTCAGAGGCTCGTGTTATATTTTCTTACTCTGTAACACAAAAGAGGGACGCTAGTTAAAACATTATAGCTAATCTGCTTTGCAATAAATACACAAACTGCAAATAGGTAACAGGTGCTTTGCAGAAGCCCAATTCGCAGCAGTAAAGTTTCTGGGGAAACACACACATTTTGATTTTGAACAGTATAATTGTTACTGTAAACATTTTTTTGATATCTAAAACATTAAAGGAAATATTTCTGCTGTTGACCTACAGTATCCTGAAACTGCATTTTCATTGGACACCCTGTAGGTGGCTCTGGTGTGTCACATTGGAATAACTGCATACTATGGCTAAATAGGTCATGGGAGTGCCAACATAATTAGCCAATTAATTATTTGATCAAAAGAAAATCTATTCCTGTTTTGAAGACTGATACATAATGTAGGTAATAGATCATGAAAAAAACCATAGCAAAACAGTTGCTGGTAATTTTTTTTTTCATTTTCAAAAAAAAAAGCTGAAGCCTTCTAACCTAAAAATCATTTTAGGTTAGGCAGAAAATGATCTAAATTCAAGACATTACTTTGATTAACTGTGATGGTGTTTAGTTTTGTCATTATTTTTTGACAGAAAAAAATGGAAATATGTGTCTGTTTTCCTCAAATTTCACTGTCAAATCTATTTATAAAGCCCAAAATCATGATGCTTTACAGTACCTAGTACACCTTCTTTTTTTAGTTTTATGAGCACGTCCATTATATATGTTGTGTCTAATATAGAGGGAGTTATGTGTGTATTTATGTAACCGTGTGATTCAGAAGAGTTGGTTTCATGTAACAATGATTAAAATTAGAAAGTGGGACAGGGGAGGGCAGATGAGGTTGTCCCTCTATTTACACAGGATCTCAACTGTGAGGAGAAACTGGACTCTGTGACGGATCTGTGTTGAAAATTAAATAAAAGATCTCTAAATGTTGCATCCCGTGTCCCAAACATCAGAAGAGGATTTACATTTTCATACTGCTTTCAAATCATGATAAGCTTTGAGAGCCGCTGTTTGATTATATTCATTAAAAATTCCATGTATGGACGCCATACTTTCTCGGCTGCAGTCGAGATTAATTTTAAATGAGTTGTTTCCCAAGAGAGATTACTGCTATCACACAGATTCAACCGTGTTAAATGGCAAAAATAAATGAAATCTGACAATTCACATCCTATGTCACTAAAGTCCAAGATATTTTATAAAAATACCTTTTTTCTACAATAATTGATGATATATTAAATGCGTCACTCTAAACATGCACATAGGTATCGTCAAAAGGTCTACTTCATAGACTAGTCTAACCCAAACTGCTTTTAGAAGTCAAATGGCCTCAACGAAAAAGCGCTAAATCAAGTGACTTGTATGGATGTCTGTTTAAGGCAAGGACATACTCAGAAGTCAAAAAAGCTGAGGAAAGATCTACATAGGAGTGGTACGATTGTTGCCCTGACAACCCAGCTTCCACAAGCACAATGAAGGTGATCCTACAGGATGTTTCCATGGATGGATGACCATGTGGCAGTGCCACAGAACCTCAACAGGGTCGCTTGGCATCAGGCCATCCCTCCGCTCTGCAGTCGCTAATATCCCTGCACACGGATATCTCATCGTTAACGTGTTTCTCTTAACACCTTATTGTGCATAGGTTACAGCCGTCTTGTCTGTGATGACGATATGAAGGACACAGATATCCGTGTGCTACCACAGATTCACTGTAGATTCCATATTTATAAAGCCGGGGTTTTTGCGGAGCTCCCAGTACGTGTTGTTGGAGACCCACCTCTCCCTGTGATTGGCATCAACCACTTTCCTGGAAGAAAAGATGGAGAAGTGACTGATGTAACTGATAACCCCAAAGTAATGAGGAGAAAATGTCATTCATAAAAACATGGAGGCATGATCGGGCGGATATTATCTAGATTTATAGACTACAACCATGTGTACAAATGGTTTCATACACTGGATAAAAAGAATGTCTTTTTGCATTAACAGACTTAGATGCATCTGGTTACTGGTCTCTGTGCTTACTTGAAGAAGCGTGGCTCCAGTTTGATGTTGTTCTCCTCGTTCCACTTCCTCCTGACTCGCTGCAGGTCCTCAATGCGCTGCTTCTCTGAGGACGCCATCTCCAAATTCCCCTCCTCCAGGTTCCTGTGACCCAAAAATGTATATTTAGTAAACAGTAAATCAGATGGTCATACAAAGAACAGCAACACGTGCATTTACAAAACTCAAATATAAAATAGTTTTTTAAGCAGAACATATCAGTCTGCACTCATCAGATAAAAACAATATCACGAGCAGATTAACTCATATTGCAATCTGGTTTGTGGGAAATTAGGGGCATTTCATTTCTGCATTAGGTGGCAGCAGAATACTGGAAGCTAAGGATGTCACGCTGTACCTTTGATCGGGCCTGAATCGGGCGTCTGTCCGGGGCAGAGCATCTTTCAACTCGGGGCAAAGCTCATTCAGTTCAATAGCAAACCTGGTGAAGCCGTAGTACAACTCATAGTTTGTGGGCATGGAGCCTGACAAGGAGAGGAAACAAAAAGCTTAAAATCAATTTATCGACATGTTAACTTTCCTGCCCACCCCATCCACTGAAATGTGTCAGGGAACAAAATAGATATTGTCAAAAACACTTTCAGTGGACCTTAAGTGACCAGTAGCACCAGTTAGAGGGCTTATGTGAAGTCCAGTGAACCAGTGCCTACCTGGCCTCCAGATGCATTTGGCAGAAGGTGGGACACCACAGTAAAGACCCTCATGCCATTTTCCAAAAAGCCTGTGGATCACTTTCCCTTCTTGATCCATTACAAATCCTTGAACCTCATTCACATTAGAACTCCAGTAGTTTCCCTGAAAGACAAACCCCATGTTGGTAGCTACCCCTTACCACAATGCAGTGCATCTAAATCACATCTTAACACTGGTAACACTGATTGCTGAAGACGTTTACCTTGACGAAGGTAAGTTTGCAGAGGCAAGCGCTGCTCTTCATGTTTCTGATGGTTATCTCCCCGTAGTGTTCGATCCACCGTCGTCCACTCAGGATGTTGTGTACACAAGTGGTGACTTTGTTCCATTCATAGTGATCTCCAAACCTAGAAATATACTATGTATTAGTTTCATATTAAAGTGTTACTCAAACACTGACTGATAAGTAAATATTAGATATATGTGAGGGATACTGAAAATCTGCTTCTCACACCGTATTCATTTCATGATGGTAGAGATGTGTGAGAGCTGTTAGCACTCACTTTATCGGACAACCCCATATGGTTGTATTATTGTTTGTCATTTGAGGGTTGACATTACTGTGCATTGACAATATGACACCACATCCATTAAATTTGGGCCTAATTATCTTGAGCGTTAGACTTCGGTTGACGTGAAGCATCAAGCATTCAATTAAAAAGCTAGAAACATCAGTACTGTGTACTCACAGCATCTACTGGAAAAACTATGTAATTAGATCATTTCCCTCCACGGCTTGTTTTATGTGTTACTGTAAAAAAAGTCTTCATATCAGCAGATATAGACAAACACATATGCCAAAACCTACTGTATGTCTGTGATAGGCCAATAAATCAGTTGGGCTCTAGATTGTAGAGATGGATTTTGTGACTTAAGGTTTATTTACTACAGCAGCTTGATAAAAGTTACCTGGGAATAGTGAGATTTACGGTCCCAATCGGTAAAACCTCCATCGATTTTCCCCAGAACTTGTTTTTCCATCTCACATCTGAAAAGCAAATCAATGACATATATCAGAAACATAACGGAACAGATATGTACTGACCACTCAAATCTCTTCTCAAAATGTAACAAATTAAAAGCTATTTTGAATCAGTAAACATTCAGTTGAATTTTAAGCGGCTAAATGAGAATGGAAGGCTTGTCTGCTAAGCCAGAGTCCCCCTGAGGAAAACCCCTCACTAACTAGATATGTAACCTACCTTGCCAGAAGGTGAAGTTCTTGGACTCACAGTGGCACGCAGAGATGGGAGGGTGGTGGCTCACCTGTGAGACAAGATCAAATAAAGACATAGCTCATAGCTGTTGTATTTAGGATTACATATCATTTCTTTGTTCTAAGCAGTCTCAAGCCAAAAAGTTAAGGAACCACCTTTTTCCCCTCAGTCTGACAAATAAGCTGCTGAAGAGCTTCTACTTATCTCAAATACCAAAACAAATGGTAATGCATCCTATTCAATGCTTCTGGTCAAGATGCACTTTATACCACATGCATTTCTTTCATCAAACAAAACAGACTTACCTGTTCAGAGAAAAAACAGAAGCCTTTGTCTTCCCGAATACATTCATAACTCTCTCCGAGTAGCGGGTTGAATGGCTTACTTCCTGCTCTGTAGAAAGTGGATGAGTAGCCTGAGACAGCAAAAGCGGCGACGAGAGCCTGTCAGAGAGTCAAAACAAAACAGCCAATAACAAGAGGGGATTAATCACTTAATAGTAACAGGCTTGGTTACACTATCCAAAGGACAGAAGACAGACAAAAATAGGAAGATCCAAGGTCGACAGCTGCATTGGAGCGCCCTAGCGTCTCGCAGGCATGCATCTGAAAGAAACTATTTATGTTGGTTGTGTCTGGCAACGTCAACTCATATATAAACAAATACATTCACAAAAATGAAAAACAAAGCAAACACTAAATTGCATTATGAACAGCAATGAAGGATGACTATGTTCCTTAGACTCAACACCTAACCTAATGCATTTGATTTGAAAGAGTGCCAGAAACTGACAGCTTCTTTACCATTCGTTCAAAGGGATCCTCGGTCTCAGCGGCTTTGTCCAGCAGCTCGCTGTACTCCAGCTCTTCACACATACGCTGCAGTGTGTTGAGGGGCTCGTTGAGCTCCACAGGCATCGAAACTTTGGACAAGTCCTTGCCAATGTTGTTTCTCAAAATGTTCCAGAGGTTGATGTTGCTTGTGTCGGGACACGGCGCTGGCAGGCAGCTGCGCCGCCCATTACGGAAGGCACTGCCAGCAAAGTCTCCGTTGGCCACTGGGAAGAAAAAGAATATCAGCTCATTAAAAATCTATAGGTGGTACAACGTTATCTGTGGCAGTCTCTGCTCTTCTCTGAAACATGCTCTTAATGATATGATAATAATAACAATATTCTTCAACTAGAAAAAGCATTTCCTGCAGAAAATGCTTGTGAATGCTGAAAAGGTAAATTGCTAAAGCTAAACTATGTCATAGTCAATGTATTTCAAAATTCATAATATTCTATCTAAAAAAATAATGATAAAAAGTCATGGTATAGTTTATCAATAAAAGTCATAGTATTGTAAATATTTTTAAGATACTTTTTCTGGGCATTTCCACCTTTAATGAAAGGGGAGTGAGGGGGAAGACATGCAGGAAATGATGAGAGGTTGGACTGGAACCTTGGCATGCACCTCTAAGTGTGAACATGCTCCACCAACTGAGCTAAGTGGGCCAAAGAGTACAACATCATAGTAAATTGTAGAATAGTATATTTAAAAAAAGTGACAAAATCGTCATAGTATAGTATTTTGAAAAAGGGACAAAATAGTCATAGTATAGTATTTTGAAAAAAGTGACAAAAAGTCATAGTAGGCTATAGTATGCCAAAAAGTGACAAAAAGTCATAGTATAGTATGTTGAAAAAAGTGACAAAAATGCAAAGTATAGTATGTTGAAAAATGGGCCAAATAAATTATAGTATAGTATGTTGGAAGAAGTCATAAAAACATCATTGTATAGTACTTTATAAAAAAGTGCCCAAAAAGTCATTGTATTGCATGTCGAAAAAAAGTCTAAATGTAGTATTTTGAAAAAATTGACAAATAAATTATAGTCTAGTATTTTGAAAAAGGTGACAAAAAAGTCTTAGCATAGTTTTTGAAAAAAGTAATAAAAAAAATCATAGTATAGCATGTCAAAAAAGTACTAAATATAGTATGTTGAAAAATGTCATGGTATAGTATGTTAAAAAATGTGACAAATAAATTATAGTATAGTACAGTATGTTGAAAGAAGTTAAAAAAATGTCATGGTATAGTATTTTATAAAAGGTGCCAAAAAAGTAATTGTATTGTGTGTCGAAAAAAGTGTAAGAAAGTCACAGTATAGTATAGCTAGAAAAGTGACTAAAAAAGTCATGGTATATTGAAAAAAGTGACTGTAGTACGTTGATGAAAGTCATAGTATAGTATGTTTTTTTAAGATTATTTTTCTGGGCATTTCCACCTTTTCATTAAAGGTGGAAAAGGGGGGGGGGGGGG
>NC_048417.1:14160834-14248801 GCF_013103735.1 Etheostoma cragini
GGGCATACACAAAATTCAGTATTTTGAAAAAAGTGACAAAAAAGTCATACTATAGTATTTTGTAAAAAGTGTTAAATAAATTGTAGTAAAGTATGTTGAAAAGTGACAAAAAAGTCATAGTATAGTTAGTATGTTGAAAAATGTGACACAAAAAGTCAAAGTATATTATTTTGATAAAAGTCAAGCCATTGTATGTTTTTTAAGATTATTTTTTTGGGCAATTACAACTTTAATGAAAGGGGAGGGAGAGGGAAGATAGAAGGAGTTGAAATAACATTTTTGAATGTATGTGTCCCACCAGGTAATGACATTTTTGACTTAATGACAAGTGCAAATAGTATTATCATTTGCTGAGGAGGCTGGAACATATACGCTTCAACCCAAGGCTAGATTCCTCAAAGGTCAAAGGTCATCAGAACTAAATAAAGAACTAGGCTAAACATAAAGGGGACTCAAACAGAAAACTCAGAACTTCCTCCAAGGCTTAAGGAAACTGGAAATAAAATAAATGTTATGTATACACAATAAATACAAAAGAATATGATTTATACAAAAAAATACTATGAGAATGGCGCAAATTCTCATAGTAGTTAGTAGCACATCGAAAAAATTTGCAAAGCTTTTGGCAAGGAAACTGCAAAAACAAAAAGGGCATAACACAATCAATAAAATTAGGGATCCAACCTCAAAAGCAACTGAATATAAACAAAATGAGATAGAAATGGCTTTCCAAAACTGTTATAATCATCTGTACACAAAGCCACAGCTAGAAGAGAAAAACATCAAATTTAAGGGATTTTTAGAGTCCCTTAAGATACCTCCACTATCAAACAGTCAACGCAATAAACTAGTAGCTGAAATAACTGAAAAGGAGCTCAGTAATGCAATTTCCTAGCTAAAGGCAAACAAATCACCTGGCCTTTAATACCACTTTTAATAGAGCTATAAAAGAGGTGAAAACTTGGTACTCAACATAAACTACAAACTATACACTTCACTTCCTGCAAAGAGAGATGAAAGGATTCTCCCAGCGATCATACACACTAATTAAACAGGATTTATTTGGCAGAGCCAAACTCATAACAATATTAGATGGTCACTAAATGTACTGAACCATCTCCGAGAAAATAAGATAGAAGCTTTGTTAGTTAGAGTAGATGCTGAAAAAGCCTTCGATTCAGTGATCTGGACATACTTGTAAAGGGTTCTTGAGAGATTTGGATTTCATACAAAGTGTGTTAAAGCAATCAGCAATTTATACAGGAACCCTGGTGCACAAATTAAAATAAATTGATACTTAACGGACAGTATTAATCTAGAGCGACGTACGAGGCAAGGCTGTGGATTATCCCCACTTCTCCTTCCACTCTACGTAGAGCCCCTTGTTCAATGGATTAGACAGACTGACAGCATAAGAGACATATCTATAGACATATCTAAACGGAGACCAGCACAAGGCTGCGTTGTTTGCAGATGATGTTTTGATATATTTAGGGGAACCTACTAATTCACTCCGTGAACTATTCAAGCTCCTGGACATTTTTGGAAAATATGCTGGATACAAACTTATTGTTCAGAAAACACAGCTCCTCACACTGAACTATGCACCACCCAGACAACATAAGATAAATTTAACCTGAATTGGGACCAGAATACACCAAAATATTTAGGGATATTGATCCCCAAGGAGATCTCATCACTTGTAAAGATTAACCATGACCCTCTCTTGTCGAGAATTAAATCAGATAGGCAGAGATGGAACACCAATCCATTCCTGAGTCTCATCCAAAGGGTTGAACCTGTGAAAATAAACATTTTCCCAAGACTGTTGTTTTTGTTCCAGTCTCTTCCCGTAGAAACATCCACCACAGAAATATCCACCAAGCAATTCTCAGAGTGGGATAAAATGATTTCTGGATTAATTTGGCAAGGTAAAAAACCTAGAGGTAGATTCAAAACTTTACAATCGTCAAAGGAGGAAGGTGGTATGGCAGTACCACACCTCAGAAATAACTAGACCTCTGCTAAATGTATCTAATCAAATTTATTATGCCAGATGGAAAGACATTTAACTATTTTTGATTAGGAACCCTCCTGTACAAACAACACTGGGCAATACAGACTTACCATTTTGGCCCCCAAAACCCATGGTTAAAATTCCAACTGAAAACATGGAACACATTGAAAGAGGAATATAATTTACAAGATGAATTGAAAGTACTTCAATGGTGTGCCTACATTCCAGCTTTTGAACCCAACCAAATGGATGGTAGATTTAAAAATCTTCATAGCCAAAGATATTACTACATTCTACTTCATAACAGATATGGGGTACACCCCCGCCACACACACACAAAACAGAGGAATGGATTGGTTGTGCCTAACCAATCTATGTATACATATATCCTTGCATTGTTTATTTATACGATTATTGAAGAAAATACTTCCAGGTCTTTAAACAGGTTTACTAATCTTTTTCCTTTTCCTCTTTATTTTCACATGTTATCTGACAAACCCTTATGTGGTGAATATGCTAGAACCCTTATCCCTAGTTCTTGTTAAATAGTTCTGAAATGGTTGAGATATAGAAGGGACAATGAGAGGAGATACCTTGAGTTCATGTACACTTCCTGTAATATTCCCATTGTCCAATAAATAAAGATTAAAAGAAAATAAAGAATGTTAAAAAAAAATCATAAAGCCTGAGATTAATTGTAAAAGCCCTGGTAATCTTCCCTCCTTTATTATTTTTCCTCCCTTTTTTAATAGGGAAATTATGGATACTTGGTCTAGGGCTCATGATGATAGAGGATTGGACCTACTTTGTCTGGAGACGTTATCGGTCACACTGGCGTTGTCCTCAGAAATGTTATCGCTCACATCGCTGACATATGACTCATCGTCTGAGCCCTGCGAGGGGAACAGGTACAAAGCGGAGTGAGTCAGCGCAGTCGTGTAGAACACAAGTTCTGATCAGACTAGCAGACGGCTGTAGCCTCACACACATTTACTGCAGTTTGCCACTGGCTAACAAACTGCAGCAGTCACCCACTATCTGTCCCACTGCAGTAATCATAAGATGAGAAACTGCAGCATTTTCATGCGTTATATATAGCAATCACAATGAGGCCAGTGTTTCAACAAAACAGGAGCATATGGTAGCAACTTGTTGTATTAGCCCTCTATTACAGTCCCCTGCTGCTGGTGATGGTTCAGCCAACAGTGTTACACAGGTCTGAATAGGCCTGGTTGTTGGAGCTGAAGGGTGTGGGGGGGGGGGGGGGGGGGGGGGGGGGGGGGGGGGGGGGGATTGATGAATTTCCTTGGTGAGTAATCCTTCAATATGGCTCAATGTATGCCTGGGAAGCTACACTGTTGACGTTTCAGAGACCAATTACTGTATGTTTGAAGCATGGTGTTCGCAGGAGTGTAAGGGGGAGAAGGCAGAAATTATATTGTCAAACTGCCTTATTGTTAAACAAAGCTTGAATCTACAAATCAAAAGGAACGGACAGAAGAGTGTGTGATTCCGAGACACAACTGAGAGATGTAGCCTCGGGTCAGATTGAATAGAAGCCCTCCTGTGTGCCTGACTTTTGATTGAGTTTCCGTAATACAATATCTCTGCTTCTCTAACTTTGGCTCCACACACAGCCTTCACAGTGACGTTTCATCTGGCTTCCCGCCAGCGGGGCTAGTTTAACCCCTTCTTTCCTCAACAACCCGCTCCTCATGGTCCAAACTGCCGTCCTTTCTTAAACACTTAACTGTCATCTGTTATACCTCATTTTCTGACGAGCTGGCCGACAGAAGCACTTCCTGGGCATCAAAGAACTCAGAAACAGACTCCGACATGGAGAGTCGGCTCTCATTAGAGGCCTGCTGAGTCAGAGGGATCCCCATCTGTTCTCCAGCCTGCAGGAAAAACACATGCAAACACACGAGATGTTCACTGTTCTTTGCTATGATGACAGGTCTAAGAACCGAAATGAACATGAACAAACACAAACAAAAACAACACAAAGTTTATTTTTCAGCATGTGTATCCTTGCCAGAGGGCAAGCTCCCATCCGTTTCTAATTAGTCATTCTTTCCATTAACCTTGATGTCGGGTTCTGCATGAAATAAGGATGCTTTAAGCTTACCTGCCAGGGAGTACTGGAGAAAAACATCAGTACATATAAGGACAGGAATCAATAATGATGCAAACACTACAACTACCCGGTCAGCCTTGGATGCCTTGTTGTTTCATCAATGTAAGAGTCAGAAAATAGCTCTGTCAGTGACAGACTGACCACAGCAACCTACCTCATCAGGCGTGGAGATGATGTTCACACTGACAACTTGTTCAGTCAGGACAGATTCAGAGTGGATGCGGTTGAGTCGGGTTCGAAGTTCTGCGTTTTGGGACAGGGCCTGAATAATTAAAAAAGTGTGGTTTACTTTCCACATGCGCTGACGTTTTTTGTTTTTGTTGGGGAAGGGTAGAGGGAGGATCTAGTGTTTGATGCACTGGATGTAGATACTTTGGAAAAAAATCTTCGTTGTCTTCTTAAGGCTATTCTAATACTCTCACATGATTAGTTTCATTTCTCCTCTCCATACTGGCAATGAAGCGATCCTTTACTATGGCAAACTACACTATAAAGATGGGGGTGAAAAGCCACATAACGTATATGAGGCTTCAGTCTAGGTTAGCCAAATGAGTATCAAGTGAGTATCTTCTAAAGTTTTGGTCATTTTAGTATGATATTCCCTCTCTGTAGTTCCATGGACAGTGTTTTCTTAGTGCCAGGATGAATATACTACTCATTTGACTTACCTTAAACTGCTAGAACCAAACTTTGAAATACATTATTGCAATGAACGAGGACAGATGTTTTGGTCTGTTATCTTTTAGAGGGTATCTGTGACTTTTCTTTAAAAACAGCATTTGTGGCAACTTGGGGAATGTCAGAAACTGTTGGCGTACACATCCTGCAGATGGGGAGCAACTTTTCTTTTGGAGTCGTGTTTCTGTCCACCTGATGAATGTAAGTCCAATATTCCGTCTCCTGTAAGGTTTTGTCTCCATTTACTCTTGAAGAAAGGTTAGTTGCTAAATGCTTCCCTATGTTTATCATCCAGCTGATAACTTTGTCTGTTCTTTGGTGCAGTGCAGTGGGCAGGTAGATTACAGTGGGTTTTTTTGTTTTCTGAAAACAGCTGTCTGCTGCTGACAAAAGCAACCAAAACAACGAGCTGACAGATGCTAAAACATGACAAATATTCTCTCTGCTTTTAGCTTTGTTTTTGTTCTCATTCAACTAATTCCTGAAACATTGGGCTTTTTATCTGCTAAATGCTCCACTATGTCACCAGCTAGCTGTTCCCTTTGTCTTCCTGCTTTTAGTGCAGAGCAGTTAGTGCACAGTTGATTTATTAGAGCTTTTCTTAAAACTGAAAATAGCTACCTGCCGCTGTTGCAAAAGTCATCGCTGATCAGAGTGGTGACAGTGAACCAAAACAGCAGTTCCACGACTTAAAACCAGAACAGTGACCTGAAACATGTTAAAAAGCTCAGCAGAGCTCAGGGGAACTGCAGAATTAGTTGATAATTCTTTGTGGGTTCATCACAACAAACCACCCCATTCACATGCAAGTAATTCTCATTTTTTATATAAAACAGCTGCTTTAAGTAAATATGAAACAAAACATCAAGAAGTACAAAATGAACTCAGTAATGTCCCTTGAAGATTAAAGTAGTTGACAACAAGAGCTTAGCTGTAACAACCGTGCATCCTGATTATCAACTTCCCGCAGAGCTTTGCCTTAAAAACCTGACCTCCAGCCTACAACACTGTCACACAAGCATCCAATTAGCAACAAAGCAGAGATTAAGCAGCAGAAACATTTCACTGAAATGATGCCGACTGTTAGAAAAGGAACGGTCCAATTAAATCACCGGGGTAGAGAGACAGTCCCAAGGAGCCAAGTTACTGAACTGCACAGCACATTTTTCTCTCTCCCCAATTAACATAGGAAAAGATGATTGAACGTTCTCTACTCACTTGCCAGTGCTCCCATCTCCACACATCATCTGTTTCAATTGTTATTACAGTGACGGCTTGGAATAAACTGTAGCTTGTGTGTTTCATCTGACAGCCCGTCAGCGAGAGCGGATCTTACAACATGACAACTACAAAATGGGTTTAATCTTAAAGACACCAAAGGCACATCGCTCAAATGAATGCAGTAATTTCCCCAGTAATGTCCTGATCACCCCGGGTGATTACATGTTAAAATTGCATCATACTTAGCATTAAGAATATGAAGTAGCCAAATATGTCTAACAAACGGCTCAGATTAACTAACCCAAACTAATAGTAGAAAGAAAGAGGCATCATGGGTACTGGTTGAAGCAACTCATTACCTGTGACAGAGACTTCCTGAGAGAGTTGATCTGGGCTGATTGGTCCGATTGCTCCTGGTCAGACAGAATCTGTTTGATCTTTTCTTTCTCTATGGCCACTGTGTTGAAGGCCGACTTCAGCAGAGAGTGGACTGCACATAGACAGGACAAATGGTAATTAGTACTCTTTACACTTCAAAATCACAGTTTCTTTCAGTTGCTTTGTCACAATCCTTAATTGAAAAACAATATCCTCAAAATTGTGTGAAACTCTCACATCTCCCCCCTCGAAGCACTTTGAGTTTCTATGACAAAGCGCTATATAAATGTAATGAATTATCATTATTGTTATTTCTCATTTTGTCAAGTTACAAAATGCATTTCTTTTATTTCTTTCACACAGAACTCAAAAACTGTTTTATTATTATAAGCACAGTTATATTCAATTAACCCAGTGACGCATTGTGTTAATCTTGGTTACCAAAATTAATTTCAAGTGGTTTGTTTTACTCTTAGATATCTTCATCAACATTGTATATAGTCAATTTTAATGTGTACAAAATAAAACCCCAGTTTATTACAACTTTAGCTTTGGCCATAGTTTAAGATAATGTTATATTTACTAAGTTAATTGCTGATATCTGGGAAAATACATCACTTTACCAACTAAGAAAGAAGCGGTAAGATGATAACAGGTTGGTAATGAGCAGTTTTGCAAGACTTAACCATTTCACTTGGAGGTAAATCTGATATCCCACACTGTACAAAAAACTGTGTTTGCACACAACTATGGCAAGTACAGTAGATCAAAGTTGAACCGGGAAGCTGGTCTTAAAACTGTGATGTTTGATGACATAAGCCATAATATTTACATATTCAATGGGAAATACTGAGACATATCTTGCCTAAAAACCCTTCAGCTATGCATGCTGCATGCCTTACCTTTCTGGGCAATGGTGCAGAATTCCTCCTGAAGTTTAATGTAGTCACTAGCACACTCTACACTGTCTGTCAGCCGGGAGACAGGGGGTTGAAAGTCGACCAGCTCGACACATAGGTTAGGGTTGGATGAGTGGAGGCGGACGGGGGACAAGCTGGCAGACAGAGGGACCTGGAGCGAGATGACGACCACAGAGTGGACCAATGTCAATCAACTAAGAAGTACAAAAATGTGTTGTGTGTCTGACAGAACCAGCTGTGAAGAGCAAAACGTTTGGTCCGATAAGGCATAGTGAAGTCCTAATGGACAGTATAACTGTCTTACAGGTTATTCTAAAGGAATAAACTGCATCCTCATTCTTCTGCAACTACTGCTGATATTCTCTCTGATGCCAAATTTATGAAGATTCTCAGTCATGAAGGTAATTAGATATCAGGAACTATTAAATCAGAAGGCAGCCGGATGTGTTATTTTGTCCCGGAGATGTGACAGAAGCTGCATTACATTTTCATTTTTTAGATAAACAGCAAGTCTAGCTCTCTTTTACTTTCTACATCTAGAAATCTCTCCGGTAGACTATTGAGGAGCTTTGAGATTCTGTGATAGCAAATCTATTCATGAGAGAAAAATGGTTGGTTAAAAATAAAAGCAACCATGTATGAAAGCACATTTAGCCTTTTCAGGAAGCACAAATGAATAAATTAGGCAAAATAAGGGAAAATTAGTAGAGACAGAAAAATTGGTACTCAAGAAATAAAACACCACATTAATGGGCGCCAGTTGTGGTGCAGACTGATTAAAGAACAAAAAAGGAAAGGGCAAAAAATGCTCTGTTGTACATGTGTGCTGACAACAATCTCCCGTCTTAAAAAATTACGATAATTACAGGAACATTTTTAATGACAAGGAGACTGCATATCTGAATGTGTTTAAGAGTCACTTAGTTTGTGGGTCTGTGTGTGTTTATTTGGTAGATCAAAAATCCCCCCCCAAAAAATCAAAAAACAAAAGAGGTACCTGGAGCTGGAATTTTGCGTCTTTGCCGACACTTTTTGTTCTCCATCTTCTGCTCAAGCGCTTTTCTTTCTTTGACATTTCTACACAATTGGTCTTTGTGACACACGTGGATCAAAATATGCAAAGTGTAGTTAATAGGACAAACACATCACAAAGGAAGCAAAAGCTAACAATCACATTTGTTGCAGTGAAATGGAAAAACAAGACAAAATCCCCCAAGAATGAGTCGCAAACAAAATACTGAGGTAGATGGAGCGTGTGTTGTGAGAAAAATAAGCATTTCAGCCCAAAACCATAGTACCAAAACTTCCAATTTGATAAATACTGATCAGTTAGAGAAGATGCCAGGTGGCCTGTGAGCACAGCTGAATCCTGTCTGCTTAGACAGGTAGTGATGGTGACTGCTGGGGCTTTAAAAGACTGACACACCTCCATCAGTACTCACACACATAAACCTCTAAATGAAACAATGAAACACTAACTAATTTGGTTTCTGTATCTGTGTGTGTGTGTGTGTGTGTGTGTGTGTGTGTGTCTGTGTGTGCATGCAGGCTGTATTTCTTTGTTTACCTGCATATCTATGAAATTGGGCGCTGACTGTGTCCTTTGTAGAATCTCCAAACTCTGCAGTAGCCGGCTTAGCTCAGTGAGGTTGGACTGGCATCGTGCGAGCTCTGAAAATAAAATTCACACCCACGAGCACACACACATTCAGTGTTATGTGTTATAAAATGGTCATCAATCCTCCTCACTGGGTTCAGAAAATTTACTATAAGGCCTGAGGCATGATTTAATCTACTTCTTTATAAAATCTGATTTGTTCCCATAAGGAAGAAAATTGCACTCACCCTCTGCACACTTGTCCATCTCCTCTGATTCCTGCAGCCAAGCAACCACCTTGCTCTGGCCGTTACTGTAGGAGGCGGGCAGGCTGCTGTTGCTGGTGCTACTGGGGGCCACCGGCTGCCACGGCAAGCTGCTTGGCTTGGCCTGCTGAAGGGCGTTATGGAAACAGACACAGAGATGTTGTTGTTTTCGCTGTAATTCCATGTCAGAGTTGTCTGCACTGTGTTAGGAGTGGTTCAGCTGTTTTTGATCGTACTAAAGTGAAAGTGACATTGTGAGAAAAAAAAAGCTATTTCCGGATTCTGGAGTTTTCAAAACCTCTGGTCTAAGAGATGCCAGAAACAAGATGAAAATGTCCATCCCAATCCCTTAAATGAATGTCTTTGAATTCCTTGTTTTGTCTGATTAAGAACTTATGATCACATTTGAGAAGATGGAACAGCAAATATTTTTTTTTTCTTTTATTAAATGCCTTAATCAAACCTGTTGTAATTTCATTTTCTGTCAACTTACTAATTGTTTCAGGACTATTCAGGATGCAAAGACATCACTGGTATTTAAATAGGTCCCTTCTACCATACTGTATGAATCTTCTGGGTCCTTGAACAAGTCACTTGACCCACCCAGAGCAGCTGCAGTTAACCTGTGAAAATGTGGTCTTTAACATTTTAAAAACTAATGCAAAGAAAACAAACTAATTAATAAACAAAGCAGGTTGATTAAAAAATTAGGAATAACGTGTGTACAAATGCTGCCATTCTGAGGAAGAGACCTTGAAAGCCCATTAATGTACCAGTTAATTCTGACTATAGGATTGTAGTCTCTTATTTAAGCTGTTCGTCTGTGAGAGCTCATTAGACTGCTGCCAGTTGCTCTGAACCCACATACTTCTGATCACCTCTAATGGCCTGCATGAGGCACAGAGCCACACTCCCAGGAGAACCTGCTCTGGCTGCAACCTCACATTTACACACAGTTCAGACACATCAACAAGAACCAGCATAACTAACTGAGTCTGGACGGTCTGGACAAACAACCCGTTTTATTATACTAATGACCTGTATACAATTACCTGTCCAATCAAGGTAACTGCATTGAGCAGATGTCTGTCTACACATTAAATGAAGCTCAGCGTAAGTTCAAGAAGACTTCCATGCTTCACATTTGTCTCTCTCTTCCAACCTAATCAGCTGAATGCTGGCGTTTACTCTTTCAGTTAAACCAATCAGATTTTGCCACGCTCTCTGTGAGCTATGCGTTGATGCATTCAAGTTTTAAATCTGTTTTCCTCTCTGCTGCTGTCAGTTGTCATTTCAGGCAACATTGATGTAACCCTTCTCCACCCCATTCACCTCTAGTTTTAATCATTCCCAGCACCCAGGGTTCCTCCATCAGAAGCCCCTCTTCACATCACATCCTTCCAGATCTTCAAGCTTCCTTTATCCCTTCATCACCTCCACCAGTGTCTAGACTCCATCAGGGGAATATTCCTATACACCCTTGGCCTCTTTACCCCTAATAATTTAACATTGCAATGGAGTCTAATCGCCAAAGACTCACTATGCACCATGTTCATTAAACTTGTTTCACTCTAAATTAAGTTGATTAATTGATTGACATGCCAGTAGTGTAGTAAATACCCACATAACACAGAGAACAGATTAAGGCTAAAATTACATTTACTATAACAGTGGCTTCCATACATGTAAAATACAGTATTTGTATCATAATGTTAATAATAATATAATATAATTCATAATTTAATAATATTAAATTGGAGTAATAAAAAAGACAGCATTGCACACCACAAAGTTATCAGGTGGGTGATCCGGCAGAGGCATACCAAGTGTCAACTGACCATTGAGTCTTCCTGTTGTTACCATGAATGCTGAGTGAGATGTACGTCCTTTCTTTTGGATGATATTTTGGTACACTATCACAGTTTCCAATAAAAACAGAACTAGGCAATCTCTCTTTCCCCATGACATACCCTTCTTAAATAAGTAACTACTCTCTGCTCAGAGCACAGAGAGAAAGAGACTGCTTTAAAGCTTGATACACAGTAGAAATATGAATAAATGTTCAGGCTGCATTGATTAGAGAGATCGATATCAACATCAAATCTGTAACGTTATGTTTTAGTTTTCAGCTAATATATATAATTCTATAATAACTCTGATAATTAATAATTTAAAACATTTTTTAAGCACAAATGTCAAATAGTGTCCGTTTCCAGATTTGCTGCTTTTCTTTGTTTTATATCATTTTAATGAAATATCTTTGGACAGTAAGTCTGACAAAACAAGACATTTGAAGACGTCACATTGGGCCTGCATAGACATTTTCGCTATTTTCTTACATTCTATAAACCAGATGATTAATTGATTTATGGAGAAAATAATCGATTAATGGGTGGGAGGGCTCACCTTGGCTTCACGTACCACACTCGAGGCAGGTTGGGGGGACTCCACGGTAGTTGGGGGAGGAAACGTTCGCATGGTGGCCTCCCGGGGAGATCGCACAATCTCATTCTGTCGGTAAAGCCGGTGATGACGCAACTTGGACACCCAGGCATCAAAGATTTCTTGAGATTTGACCTAAAGAAGAAAACAGCATACACCTCTGTTGTCCGCTGACATCCTGTTTATGACGTTGAAATGACAATATTGACTCGTCCCATCACTGTTACCTTCAGGTGATAGATATGCTCCTCAGTGTCCAGGTCGATACGACGGGCTCTCTTCTTGATGGACATGACTGAGAGGCCGACGTCGATGCTGCCATGAAGTTTGCCTTTCTGGATCTATGGCAAGTGATAGTCAAGTCAAGTCAAGTCAGCTTTTTTGTCAGTTTCTTCACATATACTAGAAATGCAGAGGAATCAAAAGTTTGTTTTTCACCATTCCACATTTCCCCTTTCACACCATTAAGTCCACCATGCTGTTAGTCTGCATAACTTTATCAGGTAAAATTAGTTTAGCCAAACAGACAGAACTGCACAGATTAGTTGATTGATTAATCTGGTTTAAAATATTTGGTTAAAAAAAAACAGGTGTAGGATAAAAATAAGCAAACATGTAAGACTACAAATTGGTGTGATGCTGATTAAGCAGAAATGATATCATCTACTGATTCTGACAACTGAACTGTAAAGATTTGCCGCTTTGCTTTGCCTTATATGATAGTAAATTAACATGTTTGGGGGTTGAACTGCTGGTTGGACAAAACGTGAAGATGTGTCTTCGGGCTGTAGGATTTATTCTTTATTGGGGCATTCTCCCATTTATTGGATAGTTGACAGTAGACGGACAGACAGAAAAACAAGGGGAGAAATACGGAGGTATGGCTTTTCTCAGCACAAAGGATGTAATAAAAACAAAAGTTTATAACAACAGACATGGATTTTGAAGGGAATGTAAGCTTATATAGTAAAAAACCTTTTTTATTTACTTTATTCTTATGCTACGGACATTAGTTACCTAAACATAAAACTTGCCACAAAGATCCCCAGGTGGAAATAAACCGGGGAAGGTTTTAATAGTACTAATGTTTAATAATGTAATAATGTTTAATAGTCCAAATGATAAATCAACTCTTCAAAGAAAATAATCTGCAAATGTAATCAATGTAAATAACGGATAGTTGCAGCCACACAAACACTGATGGTGGGTGCCATGCAAAGCGCTGTTCTGCTATGGTGGGAGCATCTTGGGGTTCAGTGTCTCGCTTAAAGGCACTGGCATGCGGACAGGAGAGCTGGGGATTGAACCAACAACCCGGTGGTTAAAGGACGACCCGCCCAACCTCTAGCTACAGCCGCCCCATTTCAAATTTGTCTATACAATTCTAGCTTTCCTGCAAAGTAAAAAAAGAAATGAGAAGCTGAAAATACATTGAACATCATGATCTATGTTGCAAATGTTTCTGCTGACTCCTTTCCAAGCCATGCTGATTTCAGGCCGGGCTGCCCTGTTTTTTCAGCCTGCGGGTTATAGTCAGGGTTACTTACATCAATGGGGGACTTGGAGTACTTCAGGATACCGTTGTCCAGAACAAAAAAACGCTGTAGGTATATAAGCATAAAAATAACATGCTGGTTAAAGAAAAGGAAGGGCAGACATTGAATACATATCACATTGTTTATATGGTGAATTCAATACAAAAGTCGTCCATTTATTCCCTGATAAATAACTGTGTGTTCTCTGGTGTTGTGAGTTTAAATATGCTTCTGTGGACAGGTTTTCACTAGTATGCAAGTGTTTTAAGAAAACAACAGTAAGGATAACGCTGAAGGTGTTTTAAAGGAAATATCACTTGTGGAAGAGGCCAAGAGAGGGTTAAGCTAGTTGCCTGAAAAAGGGGGACTTATTTCCTTACTAGAAAGCAAACTGTTTAACATTCAAGGATGGACTGTTTTAGAAAGTGTTTACCCACCAACAAAACCTTCTGTGTTTTACTTTGCCCGTGGATCTTACCTTGTGCCAGCCTTTCAGGGGCCATTTCCGCTTCTTCAACATAAAACCCTCATGTTTATCGGGCCTCTGGACGTTGCTTTGGCCAATTTTCAGCCCCTCAATGATCTCCCAGCTGTCTGCCTCCTAGAGAGGAATGAAAAGACAACACGGTGTCAGAAGTGATCAACTTGCTCCTCTAGAATAAGAAGAAAACAGGAGATACACTTGCTGTAATAAAAAGCCAAGATGCTCATGTCATGCCCACAGTCTAGCTAGATAGCAGAGGAAAACCACAGGAATACACTTTACACTTCTTTATTATTTTTATTCTCCCCCTGCACCACACATTTAAAGAAATACTGCCCCATTCAAATTCCTCCTGCTCTCTCAGCATTTCCACTCTGTTAGCTTTCTCCTGACTATGCTCTTCTAGCTGCAAGTAAGTCTGTAAATCAAAGGCAAAGCATCACCATACTGCTGTACTGGCCTGACACGATCCATTCAGCGTCTTTCACAAGTTATTTTGTGTGAAAGGCCAATAATGTTAAACCAACATGCATACATCTACTTTTATTAGTAGTGCTGTACCACCCTAATTAATTAGTCAACTAATTGGTTGTTAGGATTCTTGGTTTGTTTTGTATTTTTTTGTTGGTAATTCCCTATGAACTTGTTTTTTACGTTATTGGATAACACATTTTTTTAATAATATTAAATTATTTCCATATTAATTAGCAAAAACTGTGTTTTGTATGGTCTGGATTAAATTAATTAGAAAAATTAAAATTAATTTTGTGTGTTCTTGGTTTACCCAAAATGGTTACACTTTACTTTAAGTCTCCCGGTTTAGCATTTATATGCAGTATAATATAATTTAATTTTAATTTCTTTATTAGTCCCCAATGGGGAAATTACTACACTACACTCTGTGTTCACACTTTTGTTAGTACTCACACACAGGCCTGAAATACACACACATGCTCAGGACCACTATACATGGAGAGATGTCAGAGTGAGTGGGCTTCCAGCTGAACAAGCGCGCTGAGCGGTCGGGGGGTACGGTGCCTTGCTCAAGAGCACCTGGCAGTGCCCAGGAGGTGAACTGGCATCTCTCCAGCCCCCAACACTCCCAACTTTTTGGTCCATACGGGGACTCGAACCAGTGACCCTCCGGTTCCCAACCCAACTCCCTACGGACTGAGCTACTGCCACCCCAATAGTTTACAACACACTGTAATGTAGTGTTAAGCAGACATTAGTCTTTATCATTGTACTTGTCAACAACTACAACTACTCCTATGGGCACCCTAGGGTGACCAGATGTCCTGAAAGATTTGGGACAATCCCGAAATCCAAGCAGTTTTCCCAAATCCCCAATCCTGCCCCAATTGTCCCGAAGTTTAGAGCAAAGTCTCAAGAGCAGACTCTCGAGTAGTTATAGTGTGGAAGAAGATTAAAAACGGTTCATGGTGATTGAGTCATCCTGCAGCCAGCTCCCGTCGGCTGCTCATTGTGTCCCGGAATCTAATGAGCATGTAGCTAAAAAGCAAAACCGTCTATGCAGATACCGGGCAGACTGGGTAGGGATATACCCCTGGATTACTGCAGTTTTACATGATGCAAACAAAGCGTTTTGCAATGTATGTAGGATGGAGTTTGGTATTACACATTGGGTGGGGGAGTCAGACGTAAGTCTGCATGCTAGCCGCAAACTACAAATAACTAACAGCACAACTGTACAGACCAATACATTGTGTGTTATTTGGTTCATAATGACACTTGAGTTCATGATTTTAATGATTTTTATTTGTATTTTCAGGGTTACATGACTGACATTTAAATTCCTGAAAAAATATAAAACATTAATGAAATTCATGTTAACCAGCATGTATCAATGGACAAACTAAAACTTTCCTTTGGCTGATCGGCCAAAGGAAAGTGAAACCGAAGTTCCACTCGCATCGTTTCCTTGTGCTTCTTTCAGATGGTTATATTTGAAAGATGGTTACACACACACACACACACACACACACACACACACACACATACATACATACATACAAACAATCCAAGCCTAGTGGGTCATTTTAGTGGGCTCCCCAGCATTGCTGCGCTCCAGCCAAAAACGAATACTCTTTCTGCAATATGGTCCACAAATGCATTAATATTGTGTATTCTCTGTGGCAATATGTCAACATGACATGAAGTAATTCATTTTTGGGCAGCTATCCATCAAGTAAGATATTAATGAAGTGGAATGCATCTAAATGTAATATTGGTGAAGTAGGTCAAATTCTTCATTTCTTACATGAATCAGGCTTTAATTTAACATGCATAAGCATTTCCGGAAAACCAAATAACTTTACTGCTCGATGTGACCTTCGAGACAGCTCGTTGGATGTGAGTTGCAACATCCGACTTTGGCTTGCGAGACATTTAACAAAGGGAGACAACAGCTTGTTTACACTAATGACCAGGGGAACAGAACTGTTTCATAATGAGGTTGTGTTTCTGTGATAACGGCCCCTCCCTTCAGAGGCGCTGTACAACTGAGGAAGTGGAGGAGCTCAACTTCATAAGCAAAATGTACATCACCATTAAAAGCAATCATATCGTAAAGGTAGCAGTCTAATCATTACGCCCAAAGCCATTCGGTAATTATCAGTTGACGGCTCAACTGTATAATGTGAGATGATGATATGATGAATGATACATCAACACTTCTGTATTTAGACCATAACAGCCTTACACATGATGAGCACTCTCCCTTTTTAGGCAATAACAAGCAGCAGTTTGTGAAAACCCTTTAGACAAACTTCCTGTGGGTTATCTGCGGCATTACAAACAGACTTTCAACTGGCTCTAAATTGATAAATCAATATTGCACTAAATAAAGAATAGCTTGTGCTGCAGATATTGTAATTCAATGCACTATCCTGGGCCTCGTTTTAAGATTTGAACCATTAACAATATAAATCAACAGATTCCTCATGAGGAACATTCCACTCAACCTCTGGCTCCACGTAAATAGCAAAGTATATGTCAACTATCAGTGTATATGGACATTACAGCTACAGTCAGAGGATTTGCTTTTGTTATATGACCCTGAAAACAGAACTCAGTGAAGTCAAAGTGATTTTCTGTACTCTGCTCACATTCATTGATCTCACTGCAGAATAATATAAAGCTGAATGAGCCTGTTCCTCTTTGTAATTCACCCCATTAATGAAGGATATTGTGGCAGACTCAGCTAAAGGATGTCTGCCTTTCTATGTCAATATTTTAACAGGTTTTCTCCATGAGCTTGTTTGTTTGATACTGTATATCTTTGACTTGACTTTGTTTTTGCCCTTGTTTCTTTTCCGTGTCTCCCTTTAAAAAAAAAATAACATCAGTTGAATGAGAATGTTACAGTAGATGGAGAACAGTCAAGTTACTTTTATAATCCCAACCGTTAACTAAATCAATCCTGTGTCAGTCTTCTGGTATCCACCACCTGCAGCGACACTGTAGCACAATAGACTTTTTATTGCTGCAATGAATCAAACTATTACAGTTAAGGTCTCCCTGAGCAGGAGAAAGGACAAACACTCCTTGGGGACACCTTAGGCTAAATCAGCCCTATAAATATCAGTCCAGCCCAGTTTTGATGTGAAGTAAGGTATCTCTTACACATCTACTTTTCCCGCAGACACTAATCTACGTGTAGAGTAACGGTCTCTACTGTTACTGACTGCTGAAACAGTGTATTGTATGTATTTCTTGCTAAAAACACAAAAAAATCAAATTTATATGAAAATATTCTCCAATTTTTTCAGTTCAATTTCCTACCTTACCGTAGTGTACTCAGAGTGCAATAAACATAGTGATGTGTACAAGAAAGATAAAAAACTATAAAACAGACAAATTGTTTAATCTTTCATGGGTGTAACTGCAATCATTTTTATTTTACTGTATGTTGTTATCTTAAGATGACAAGTTAAAGGGACCTCTACTTAAAAGAGAGAAAAGCACAGCAGGCTGGGATTGCCTCCATGCAGATCTCATAGGCCGTTCCCTAATATGTAAAATACCTATATTTTTTATGGCCACATACAGACGAACGTGGGACGGGACCGGCTATCAAAACAAAGAACAGAGAAGCTCGGACTACAACACACAGAAGGCGCGTGACTATATTCCCTGCTCAGGACGCCATTATTCTCTATCTACTATATCTTTATGTCTTTCTCCTGCTATTTTAATGATCTAGATCTATATTAAATATCTAAATCTCCAGTACAACCCGTTTATGTATTGCTTATCTCAGGATAACAGGCTTGTGTTCTTATGTTGATGTGATCTTGTTGTCTCCGGGAAAACAACAGCTTGTTTTTGGAAGTGTGTATAGGCTGCCTCAGTATTTCAGGACAGTTTGACTCTTGTTACCCCCTGGGTAAATGTCTATCTTAGGGGGACTGCCTTCCACTACTTTGCACCTTACAACTGGAATTAATTACAAACGATTTGAAAACTTCAATGTCTCATCCCACTGGTCAATTTTAAACTGTTAACTTTTATTAATCTATTTAGTGACATACTGTATGTGATTGCCTCTGGTGCTAGATGCACTATTGTGTCTGGCTATGTTTGTTTTTCTTGTACTAGGTCTTGCTTGCAAATGAGAACTTGATCAAATGAGATAACCTGATTAAATAAAGGTTTAATATGAAGGTGAATGATGGGTAGGTGGGGTGAGTAACAGCAGGTGAAGTTGGCGGAGAGGTGGAGATCTTCTTTGAGTGTTTAAATTGATAAATCTCTAAATAATCTCTTAACACTTTAGATGACCATTCAATCAAGTGTGTGTTTTTTCAGGTTAAAAGCTATTTTACAACTTGCCTTATCACTATATTGCTGTGTGTTCTACAAAATATCTAAATTATTTAAACTGTAATGTACAGTATGTGGTCTCCTGTATATAATGTACTCTACTTCTAGATATAATAACTGTTATTTGTTCCCGCCTTGTCTTCCACAATCACTACTGGACACTGATATTTCAGCAACTAATAACCACAGAGGAATTATTCTGAGGATGGATTTAACTGCAGTGTCCGGCTGGCTCAGCAGTAAAGCTTAGAGTAGGAGGGTGGGTTGCCCGAAGGATGAGAAGCTAACACCCTGAGAGACTGCGTACAAGCACAGTCTCATGCTCTGTGTAAACCCCTCAGATTCCGTTACACACCTACAAGCCACATGTGAGACCTGATGACCTATAGGAGAGCTCCTGAGGCTGATTCAATAAAAACAGCTTTGGATAACTGAGGACTAGGAGGGGAACTCTAAATGTGTTGAGTCATTTACTGAAACACCAAAGGTCATTCTAGACCTTGGAAACCTTTATTAGGCATGGGCCGGTTTGAGATTCTGATGGTATGATAACCTTCAGAAAAAAATATCACAGGTTCACGGTATTACGGTGTTGCAATTACAGCTACAAATGTATAGCTGGGTCAAAAACACAATATACATTTTTTTTTTTAAATAAATCCTCCCTGCACAATGGCAGGGAGAGGGATTTCTAAACTGCACTTTCTGTCCTAGTAGACTCATAAAAACAGCTCATACCTTAGGACCAGTTTGGAGGTTTTTTCAAACCGCATACTGCATCTCAAGGTCCACTCACTATCCTTAGGACATTGGGTTGAATTTTTGTCCAATGTTGTGTCAAACCAGCACATTAGATATTGTGATTACCTGGCAACAGAATGTACCTCGGCGTAAATGCTTTCAGGAAGATCTAACTTTTAATCGGTGCACTCAATCAATTCAGCTGTTATCCTAATAAACGTATTTTTTAGGCGTTCACCTTACTCCTTAACCAATCAGAATTGTATACAAATTGCAAGGGCCAATCCCAGAGTCACAACCCTGCTTTAAAAAATCTGTTTGTCCCTGTGCTATTCAGCTGTTTTTCCAGGCAAAGATTCCAACCCTCCAAGACTTCGTACATTTTATTGAGCTGCACATTAAACCTAATTTGCATATCTGCAAATTAGATATGTCTGTCTCTCCTGATTGAAATAAAGAAAGAAATACCTCTGTATGGAAGAGGGAGGATACTGTTTTATGCATTTGCATTGCAAGTACTCTATCATTATTTCATCTACAGTAACATCAGTGTGTTCTGTTCATTCCCATGAAAACTTCTTTTTAACCTTTTATAAATATTAGCTGAAAAACAGTGTGTGATTCCATATATTCCTCCTACTATCTCCAAGCCAAAAACATCTTATCTAACCATGAAATAACAAACAGCAAAAGAGAAAAAATGGATTGTTGCAGCATCCTGAATCATTGTGAAATATCTCAATCCACAAACTGTAAATGTGTGTCTGAGAGAGAGTCTATGCTTACAGCAGGTGATGCCTTTAATTGCTCTCATGAGTGTCTCCAGAGTGAACAGTAGTTGTCAGCAGAGGGGAAAGCAACATGTATTGATTCGAAAATGGAAGGTGGATCTCATTAAGGCTTTCCCTCAACAAAATGCCCCACTTTCATTTTTCTCCAAAAACTGATGCCCAGGCAAGCTGGCAAAGGTCTCTTCTCAGTGTATGCTATGCTTCCTCAGGATGTCCCTGGGAAAGATGTACTTTACTGTATGTATTCTCTACAGCGGTCCACTGACACAGTATCGTTAAAAACTCCCTGTTCAGGACACACTTAGCAGACAGTGGTGCAGGAAAACCACCATTATGGTTAAAAAACAAAGAATGTGCAGGTTACCTTTGCATGTCAATAACGTTTCTGGAGACATCCTCACAACTGTAAAATAACAGTAACTCATAAAAGTCCATTTCTGACTTTGAGAACAGTAGTTCAGTGTCACAACAAGGTCCAATTAGTGGCGGTTGTCACGAAAATCCAGATCAGCTACTAAATTTACTTTGTGGTAAGATATGTTTACCTTTTATTCCTACATGGACTTGAAGTAATAATAATAATAATATTAAAATAATTATAATTATAATAATAATCTACTGTTAGCTTTTGATTACGGTTGCACAGGTAGACATAACCTTTACTTGAACACCTCCATCTTTCACCAACATGTTGGGATAAAATTTGAAACTTGCTTCTTGACGCCTGTCCTGATCTAAGACAGGTGAGGCAGGTGTGGGTAGAGGGCAACAGTCCTCTACATTTTTGTAGCTAATCAAATCAAAAGAATCCCAAATAAACCCTTCTACCCATACTCAGTTTCAAGAGGAAGTATGTCACATTATCAGTAGACACTTTACTTCAGTTTTACTGTGACATTAGAAATATGCAGGATATAAATATTCTCTTTATTTCCTTGTACATTTTTATAATGAATGTGACCTAACACCCTGAGACATCTGAGTTGAATACAAGATCATTTGTAACTGTGTTTTTGAACAATGAACCTGGCTATGTAGTTGATACTGTACATCGAGGGTCTGGATCTCCCACACGTACATCGCTGCATCACTTAGCAAACACTGCTACATCATGACACAAAACAGCTGCAACAATCAAGAACTAATCATGAAATTATTACAGTCATTATGTGCTGCTGATTACTTTAATATGAGGCTTACTATCTTGGGGCCCTGATCAAGCAGGTGGTGTCAAACTGAAGGGAATCTACTTAACTGGTCTCTTAGCGGCTGCCTCTTTGGACAGTACCTGACTTCATTAAAAGATTTTTTCAAAAAGAAATGACAAAAAAAAAATAGAAGTGCTTGCAGATAACCTTGCTTATAGATTTAGCTAAGCTGGCTTTTAGATTGTGAAATTATCTGGGAAATGACATACTGAACCCTTTCCCCCGTGAAGGCCTTGTTATCAAAAGAAAGTAGTGATATGAAAGAAAAGGAACAATGAACAGAAGGGTTACCTGTCTGCCTCATCAAGAAGCAGGCCTTCGACTGTGTGCTTCTAACAGGCCCCATTGCTCAAACCAACTCCTTTTTCTCTTACAAAGCCCATCTCCTGCGGACACAAGCTGGGCTCCCACACAGCATGCCAATGCGTACCACTTGTTCAGTGGAGCACCAAGCCTCCACCTGTCCCTCATGAAACATTCATCACCTAGTGCTAACGGAAAAGCTGTGATGTAAGAGATTCCAGCTTCAGTGTCCGGTTTCCCCACGGCCATAGTGACACAGCAGCTCAGTGCTTTTTCAATGGTTTTTACTTACTAACCAGGGAATTAGGGCTGCTATATTTTAGCTAAATAGTCACAAAACAGTAGATACGCCTTGGGAATTAACTATTAACCATTAGTCAGTATCAGAGGAGATTGTTCTCTCTGCCTGAATTCATCTGCAGAGGAGAAATTGAGCAACACTTTGACAGATTTATCAATTAGTCAAAGGAATCGTACAGATTAAACCAGATTTTAACAACAAATTAGTAGAAGCAGGCTGAATCTCTTCCAGATTGGTTGTAGTTTGCTGTTCAGTTTGTGGGGAGGTCTGATTAAATGCATAAGATATTGATAATCTGGATGTTGGACGATTGGATGAATCTCTAGCGAGTAATTTTGGAGTATTATTGGTTACTGTGGCTACTGTAGTCTTGAGTGAGACTGTGTTGTGATGGAAATAAAACTAAACTTCACTGCAGAAAGATAACGTGTGCATGTGCTAAGCCATCTGTCAATATTTATCCATTTCTTCCTGCTTTGAGTCAACAGTATTGCAGCCTTTCTGATTTGTCAACATTTTATGAGGATGCATTAATTTTGTTTGAATAAACTTTATTGGACCTAGACAAAACCGTGTTCATGTTCAGTGTGAGCAAGCACCCACGCTGTGACTGGTGAATTGACCAATACAGTGTGAGCAAAGAGGTCTTACAGAGGTCCTGTGCAGAATTAGGCAGATTCAAATTTAACACAATGTGAAAGATTAAAGCTGTGGTAGGCAACTTGATTTTGGCGTCGTTGGACAAAAATTCCATAATAGTTTTCTAACGTATTGTAATTCAAGTTCTCTGAGAGGAAACTAGACTTCTAAGACTAAGTCATCATATAATACATTTTGACTGTGTTTGTCTCACACTCTTGCTGAATTTATATATTAGCTTTACTAGTTCCTGGTAGTTCCCTTCTATCTGCCTGTTTTTCTGTTGCTCGGTGTCTCACAAGTGGATGGCATGAACAAAATACTGAAGCAAAGCAAAATAATATTCACTCCTCCCTAAATTACCTTTGCTCAAGTTACATTAATTCAAAGTGCTTTTATCTCTAGATTTGTTTTAACGTAGTCTGGCAATTACCTGCCGGCTGTCGCGCTGGGATGAGGAAGAGGAGGAGGCGCTCTTGTGAACAGGTGTGGAGGTCTTGTTGACTGGCGGGGAGCTCCTCTCCTCAGAACTCATGGTGCGCCCGTGGGGTCCTCGTTGATGGTGTTGGTGGTGAGACATGGTGGGCACCAGATGGCTCCGTGGACCTCCCTCAGCACTGGGACCCGCAGATCAGGAGCATCCTCTGACACTTCCTCACACTCACTGCTTGCTGTTCATCTGAAAAAAAGGTAAGGAAGTTACACTATCAACTCTACTTTGTCTTCCTTATTCTATCGCAGCGCTGTTGTTCATACCAGACAAGAGCCACACTGTCAAACGACTCATGGTCTATGTTTTGTAATACGTTTCTGGATTTAAAAAAAAATATATATATAGGCCAATATATTGGCATATCGGATTTTTAAATAACTAAATATTTATATCGGTATTGGTCTTGAAAATCCTTTATCAATCAGCTCTAATTTGCAGATTAATACAAAATTAAAAATAATGTCTGTTTGCAACACTACATCTTTGCACAAGCATAAAACTTTGTTTAAAATCAGGAAATGCGGCAGATCAACCAATCAATTTGACTGTAGTCACTGCATCCACTGCAGAAGATTGAGATTATCCCAGAAGACAGTGGTTGCAACATACAACCTTAAACCTCTAATTACAACTATGATAATGAGGGTAAGTATATGAGGATACAAATCAATAGAAGAAAGCATCTACAGCTCTACTGTATGATCACAAACCAGTGATAACCAGTTTATACACAAGCTATTTTCTATTTGCTATTTTGAATAGATATACTAGATTCAAAAGGTCTGGTTAACCTAATGCTCACATAGCAACAGGGAGTGCTCGTTTTCGTCATTAGTCATGGCCCCGTGTTGCTCCATGCTGACACCCATAATACTGCCTGCAGTGGTGCTCTGTAATTGTCTAAGCTCTCAGGAGGTCTCAGCACTTATAAAAACATACACAGATTGCAAGATAGTGGAAAACAAACAAATAAACAAGCGCTGTTTAATTTAGAAACTGAGACACTTGGTGACATACTGAGGATGTTATTGGACCATTGAACAGTGACAAATAGCACAATGTGTTTAATCAAATATCTCAATATTGATAATAATGGGACTTTTGAGGATACAATTCCGAAGATGCAGTATTTACACAAAATGACAGGTTGCAAAACCGATATGAGTAATGTGGATACAATGAAAACATTGATTATTTTAACAATGAACAGAAGGTCCACAATAAATCATGTATGGAGGAAAGCATCGCTGCACTGGTGCAGTTTAAGTGCTTCTCTTGATGAGAGGGCAGTGGTTAGCTACTACTATAATATTATATCATGCTTCAATCTAAAACAATTTCTTGATTAATTGAATAGTTGATCGACGGAAAACGAATGATCCATCAACTATTCTAACAATGTATTAATAATTTTGAGGTAATTATCCTAAGCAAATCAATTGGGAGAATGTCCTTCTTTTTTTTGTTTTTTTGTGAAAGTAAACGGAATATCTTTGGGTTTTGGACAGCAATATGGTTTGTCAGCAATTCAATGACATTACCTAAGTTTTACAAAATGATGATATTTTGTATTGATTAGCAGATTAAGAAAATAGTTGTTAGTTGCAGCTTTAGTCAATCTCATGTTATAAAAACATAATTATATTACTAAATTGTCCACATCTGTAAGTTGTTCATAATATTTTGGGCATTGTTTTATATATGTTATATAATTCCATTATAATATTATTGTTAGTGTTATTATGGGGACTAAACAAAAAGTCTAAATAGTGTGACAGTATAACATTATTAACAGGCCGTGATACAACATGTTTGTGTTTACAGGCATTGTATACAACTCTGGAGCTCCCGTAGTTTTAACTACAGGATGTGTCTATACGGTTCTCCCAGGATGAGGAAACTCCCTGAGTTCACATGGCAGCTCTGCACAGTTCAGCAGTATGCACTCTCACATGAAAATGTGCAGTATGTTCCCACACCATAATCTTTAATTCAGATCCTTTAAAACCTCCATCCATGCTCTGTCTTAAGCCAACAAGGATCTGACCTACTGTAAGACAAGGCGCTAAGTCTATTTGGACAGAGTATTCCAATTAGCCTATTTAATAGATTTACTCTTTTTGAAGAAGCAGAAGGGAAAAGTGTACACTTTGCTATTTTAATACATTGTTCACTCTAGTTTTTGGAGTACTTTCAGTGACAATTACTGTAAATTAAAGACATAAGAGGCCACCTATCGATAGGTGAAAAGGATGGAAAGATGTCAAAATACATATAAAGCTGCTGTAAGTAAAAGTAAAAACTTGTTACCAAGATGGATTGCTTTTGCAGAATATATAACTTCAGCACTGTCAACACAAATTACATTAAAACAGCATCAAAACACTTCTATTATTTAGAGATGCCAGTGCCAGTGTCAGTATCGGTCTGATGCCGTGCGCACGTACTACTACTTGTAATCATAAAGTTACTTGGATACTACCCAATACCACCTCATAGCAAATGAGAGTAACTTCTCCGTTGAGCAGGCATAGGCGGAGGAAGAGGAGAAATGCCAGCTGTTTGGAGAGCCAGGCAGCCAGCCATAGAAAACATTCAATGCACAAGAAAATAAGGACATCAATGTGTATGTGTCTGTTTGACTCCTGTTCAGATGGGTACTAAATTTGATTTTTTTAGGCACCAAACAAATTGCCTCCCTAGTATTGAGTGTTGAAAAATGCCTCATCATTCAATACCAAATTTCCATACCTAAGGAGCAAATCTCATCAACGTCAGTGAGCCAATAAGCTTGCAGCATGTTTATACCGAGATCTAATAATATGGCTGATTGGCTGACACGTCCTACGTTTCACACAGAGACGAGGCTGACGTGGTAGTAGGAGCTGGAAAAGAAATACAAATATTTGTGCCGTAATGTGCAATGTTGTAATTTATTTTTTTTACAATGGATTTTATAAAATTGGTATTGATTCTGTTTTGAATCGTTCAGGTACCAGTATTGAAGTCCCGGTACTGGTATCGGTTCCGGTATTGAAACATTTTTAACTATGACCAGCCCTAGATGGACCTCAGTGGTGCTCGCTCCATACAAAACAAGGTACAGTGTTTGAGGATCCTGATCAGGACTTGATTAGTCATGAGCTTAATCTTTTAAATCCATTTACCATGATTATGGTCCTTTAAGCAGGAGGGCAAGGCAGGCAATGCTAAGTGGACACAGCAACACTTCTGAAGCACCTGGTCAAGACCTCAAATACAGTCAAATCAAACACTAAGGAGCTCACAAATGTGTGATTGAGAACTGATGATGTGTGTATGCCATAATGTGAATTCTACAATAGCGCAGGAAAGAACGCACCCCCCCACCCCCCCCATTTGTCTTATTACTAGTATTATTATATTCACCATTTGTTTTCTTACTTGCTGCATTAACCTGCAAACAAATGTATGGTGAATGTAATTAAAAATCAATAACAAACAAGTTGTCAAATTCCTGTCCATAGAATAGATGATTCAAAACATGATATACAATAATGGAATTCCTTTAAATGATTTGAGTTAGAATCAAACATTTTTCCACTGTCATGTGCACATAACAAAAGGAATATTTTCTATCGATACTCTATATGCTCAAACTTCATTTCTGAAAGTCTGAGGTTCAAATAATTGAATGTGGTTTGGATCTTTCAAGACCCTATTGGACAAAGGAGTGCCTTCAGTCACATAAAGCAACATCGGCACTAGTATGCAACAGTTTAGGACCCTTCTGTTCCCAAAGTGAGATATTTTGGGGGGAGAAAAATAATCTTACTTCAGACCAGTGCAATCAACTGGCTGTATACTATGAAAATAATGTCTTGCTAAATTTAAAGATTCAGGTGCACATGGTCAGACAAGGTTCATAGACTCTGCCAGACTGCCGTTCTTGTCATTTGTCACCGTCTTGGTCGGTTGACAGAAAAGTAATTGGCAACTATTTTGCATGTAAAAAAATAATGAATAGCTCATAATATTTTGTTGTTTGAGGACAGAACCCAGGGACCAACAGGATGTGAGGTCAATTTTAGAAAATTTTAATTTACGTTTGGTGAGCACTTTCTATGATCCAACAAATATGGCATATGTATATAAACAAAATGCTTAATTTCCTACAGGCTCCAGGGCTTTTGGTAGATGAATATGTACTGTGACCTAAGGGTGTAGCGGTGAGTCAGAAGTCAAATTTCTCCCGCAAGGATCAATAAAGGATCATGAAAAAAAAATGACTATCATCTGTCCTGACGTGGGTCAAGCCAGCGGGAGCAACACAGAGCTGTTGAGAGAGGATTTGAGTACTGCAGCAATCAAACTATCTGTGTGCCCTGCTCTGTGAGATCTGAGAGGGATGAAGAAAATAAACCTGAAATGTAGACACCCAATATGTCAAGCAGAACTGCAAGACCCAAACAAACAAATGACAAATGTTAAAATAATATTGTGAAAACAATCAGAGATGACTTTCTTCTGCATATTTTCATGTTTGCTGTTGTTAAATGGCAATGGCATCATTCATCACAAACATGTAATCTGATGATGCATGATGGTAATTTAGCAGGGTTGGAAAGACATTGATGTTTCTGTTGTCACCAAATCCAAGCTACCCACAATATCACATTATCAACCAGCAGTCTACAGTAATCCAAGTTTGCTGATCTGCCCTCTCTGTTGCATAATTAAAGTAGCCAACAAATGCAGACTCATGTCCCAAGATTATGTTACAAGGTCTTTGAGGAACTATTGACTGAATTTACAACTAGCTAATAATGCATAATGATCATCACAGTACTATTTTGACCATGTAATTGGGTGTACAATAGCTGGCCAAAATAATGTAGATCTTGTGTGACATCTGGAAGCAGTGAGCTGCACATCAGAAGTCCTGTCTTTTTAAACAACCGACTGGACGGAGCCAGTTTATCCTGTGCTGCACACATTACATCATCTAGGTAGAGCTGGGTATCACACTGCAATATTTTTTAAGTACTACTGATTGATTTATGCCCATGTTGTAAACTGCTAAGAACCAAAAATAAGGCACTGGATTCTTGTTCAACTTCTGTCAGTTGATGTCTGGTGTAAGCCATAACTTGTTAACTTCATACTGTATCTTATTTAGTATCTTAAGTCATTCCACAGTTTTTGGGTCAATATTTCACTAATGCATTTTAGATGTTTGGCTAACTTTGTTAAAATTTAAAAGGGTTTTTGCACCACATCAGCAAAATAAGAGTACAACTACTATTATTATGGTATTAAAACTAAATATCATGTTGAAACCGGAATCTGTAAATTTTGAATGATGCCCACCACTACACTAATAAAATAACCAAAAACATAACAGAGAATTAGCATGATTATCAAGAATTAATCATTAAAGCAAACCAAAGGTGCACATAGGCAGGAGTCATAGGCCTTAAAGCCATGTATTAGTCTGGTAACTGCTTTAATTTGTATTGAACATTTTGCTTGAATGTGTCAGCTAATTAAATGAGTATGAATGAGTAATTTTAGGATTTACACCGTACTGTCAATATTAATGACATGTGGTAAAAAGTGCATCAAAGTAACGTTAATCTCTGCTTCATCCCCTACACGTCTATAAAAGTATAAGGCTCTTGCTCTACAAAGATTGCATTTAAATGGCATAGGGAGACCTTCAGCGGGAAGGTTCTTCAGTCCGGGCCAAGACATATTTTAGAAAATCGATCATGACTGCGGATCAAAGCAATATCTATTCAAGAAAGCATGCCAGTGACGAGCTACAATTGAGTCCAGCTTCCCAATACCCTCTGTTGTTCTTTGATTTATGTGATTCGGGACTATTTAAACAACTGCAAAGTCACTGGCTGACCTTCAGTTAAAAAAAGGAGGCATAGTGATATTGTGGAGCAATCATATAAGTGACAGAACCTCTAATTAGTATACATATCAACCCTGACAACATGAGTGCCATATAAAGGACTATGAATGGAGATCACGTTTATCGATAATACTCTAATACATGAAGAGACAGCTGTCTATGACGGGACGTTAGGAGAGGCCATTAAGCTCAGTTAAAAAGGTGAAAATGTCAGTGACGCATTATGTTCTACATCATCAAAGTCCGTTACAGAGTTGGCTGCCTCGCTGTTTTATTCCTCCACAACAACATCCATGTTTTAGGGGTCCAAGCTAAATAGTGGGACATGCATGTTTCTATACACGGTCCGAGGGTTATATCATCATTGTGTCAGACTAGCAGCAGCAGGCTAAGTCAGCGGTAGCTCGTCAGTGATGTCTGACTGGTCCTCCTCGGTGAGTCACACGGGATGCAAATACAAAAGGATAAGATGTAGGGGTCTCAGTCTGAGAGGATGAATAGAGCACCAAAACAAAGGCTGTAACGTTACACCTTAATTCGACAAAGCTTTGTTATTACACGGTAGTGCCCTCTATATAAACACGACTGGCATTGCGATTGCCTTGAAAGGGGGAGAGAAAAGCGTTTTGCCTTACCACAGATGCGATGTAACGACCACTTTACAGTTCTTGGCGCAGGAAACAATTGCGGGGGTCTCCCTTCACTGGGCAAAGATTCCCAGCTTCTCAAAGACAAACGGCTTCCATTAGGGTCCACATCGAAATACATGTATTTCTTTTTATTAATGACGGATGCTGTACGGAGGCTAGAACATTATGGAAACTCTAAAAAGTGCTGCGTTTGCCCGTTTCCTTGAATGCAGTCTGTGATGCTCAGCTCAACTCAACAGCACTCTGGTTGCTCCTCCCTGCAGCAAGATCGGCTTTGAGCGGGAAGAAATCCCAGGAATGGATCAAGCACTGGCAAACATTGGCTGAACACAAAACACGGCTATGGAGTCACATGTGCGTCGGACCATAGACTGTATATTAATTAATAATTTACATCAAAATACCAGGCTATATTGTGTTATATATCAAATTATATTTCGCCGTATAAATCTTCCTTTACCTCCGTGTATTAAGGTTATGCTTAGATGATTTTCCTGATCAGAAAATTTAACAGAGTAGGCTACTGATGAACTACAGTCCATACGCATAGGTCAAAGGGGGCAAGGGTGCAGGCATACTATTTGTCATGTTAACAATGAAAAAATATTCAGAGAATGTGAGTGCATGCTGTACAGTAACTACAAGAAAAATATCACCCAGTTCTGAAGCTTTTTAGCCGCGTTTACCTTCTTTTATATTGTTGCCTGGCAACAGATCGCTTTCCAACCATGGAATGTATTAAGAGAACATTATAATCCAAGGCAAATGTATGGTGGCCCTGAAGGTCAAAACACAAAAGCATTTCATAAAACACTTCAACATTTCACACAAAAAACAACATTTCACAAAACAAAAAAAAACATTTCCCTGATTTGACAGTTTATCATCTTGTTAATTTAGAAAAAAAGAGGAATTCAAAAATATTAAAAAAAAATTTAATGTGTGAAGCTTTCTTCAGGCTAGCGTCATGGGAGCAAATACTTCCCCGCCTGTTTAGTTTAATCTGGTTTTATTTTGGTTTGGGCTTAACACATTGGGAGATGCAATGTCTTACTATAGATGGCATATCAGTGTGTTGACTTTGTTGGTGTGCAGGACTTTGCTGTTGTTCAGGCTGAAAACCCATTCTGATCTGTTGCACATTGCAGTTTTTCTGCGGGATCAGTTGAACGGATATGGCATGTTTCACAGTTGTAAGATGATGAATCTTAAATAGCGAGCTGTCAATGCAAATGCTAATTTAATTAGCTCTCTTCTGTTACATGTGGTCAAGCGGACAGTCAGCTAATATAATTTGGCATGTGGCATGTAACTAATATCTTAAATTAGTATTTACTTGTATTTACCCCGCAGCTTTCTTGAAATCTAAAACAGGATCAGCAGCAGCAATTCCATGTGGACATCAAGAGTTTCTCACAGGATTTTGAGCTCTCTTGTTAATTCACAGCTGTTTTTTGGAGTTTCAGTTTTTTTCTAAAATAAGTAGATTTTCTTTCAAGCGAATGTATCACGCTTCCGTACCATTCAGCTTAAAATTTGGATAATGAAACCTAGTCAGCTTTTCAAGCAGACCAAGAAAACAATTTATGCTAATAAGTTAGCGTTACTTAGGCTACAGAAGCTAACAGTAACCCCACTCCTGCTAAGATGCTATAAACCCTCTCTGGTTGCTGTCACACAAAGTGCTAAAGGTTACCAAAAAGAAAGAAAACAAGTAAGCCTAGGCCTAAAGAGAGAGTGAATCAGGTAAAGGAAAACTACTAAGGCCATTCTGTTGGAGGAAAGGAGTTTGAAAGAAGCTTGCTGGTGGATTAGAAAGTCAAACTAGCTAGGTAACTTACTGCCTGCTAGCTGTAATTGCTGTTTGTGTTTGGATGTCAACAACAATACTATGGTCAAGGGCCTTTAACGTTACGTTCCAATAACGTTACTATGGCTATGGACGTTGCCTTTGGTTGTGTGCATGGTCACAAGTTAGGCATAAAATGAAGCTGATGTTACCAATTTATAATGAACTTACAGCATTTATTTGGACAAATGTAAAGATGGGAGGCGGTGAAAACTTGACAACACATGGGTGTTGAATTCATTATTAGGATATTTGAGCGTAATGAGATTGTCTGTCAACCGTCTATAGGTCAAGTGTTTATTGGTCAACTGGTGGCTTGCCCTCAGAAGCAGCCGCTGAAAGAAATACACCCTGATGATGATGGTGATGTAAGCGGTGAGACAAGAGTATCAATAAAAGCAAAGCATAATACACGTAGGCCTACTTGGCTGTTATATTGAATGCGGAGGAGCGGGCAGACTGGTATTTTGTGTGTGATGGCTTGCTCAGACGTGTGTGTGGTGCTCCAATCCCATCCCATGGTAATTTGGAAACCAGTGCACTCCTGCTTTTCACACACTGGGGAATATTTTATGTACAAAAGTAACTTGAGAGGTGAGGTTTCTGGAGAAATATTTTACACACAAAAGTAACTTGAGAGGTAGTCTGGGCAAGGGTAACAATAAACTCTTCTCATCGTCTGTGTCTGTCTCAAAACGGTTGGGTATCAGATTACATGGCTGGCTTCCCCAACCTAAACTCTGACACGCTCCAATATAAGCTTTGCCTTAGGTCTCTTATTACCAGAATCAACCTTGTTGTGGTTTATGCATTTACAAGGCGTTCTACTGTAGAACAACAGGGGAATTGGAAGAATAAAGTAAGGGCAGAAACTACTGAAAATGTGTTTGATAAAGTCCCATCTCTTTATTTTCAAGCAGTATGACAAAACACACCTTTTGCTGTAAGGCAAAACCTCAGGAGCAGCACAACTCATTTCACATACGTGAAGAAGATTCAGGAGATTTTGATGACTTACACAGCAGATTTAGTGAACACTCAATAGAAGAGATAATTAAGCAGGTATATACTGTATGTGTTATTTTCCAGTAGTGCCCCAACTCTCTGAAGTTCCTGTCTTCCTGTAGGTGTATTTAAAGTCATCCTGGAGGTGTTACATTTAGCTAAAACTTTAAGGTAAACTAAGATATTGCAGGCGCCTAAACACAGATGCTAAAGCCAGTTCAGTCTCTGGGAAGTAGGCAAAAGTGTGGCTGGCCCACGGACAAAAAGGAGACTGTCCTGTAACAAAATATCCCCTTATCATGCATCTATCACTTCTTGAATCTGTAGAGAGGCAAACACAATTACACAGTATATTATATATTATATATTATATATAAGTACAGGCCAAAAGTTTGAACACACCTTCTCATTCATTGCGTTTCCTTTATTTTAATGACTATTTACATTGTAGATTATCACTGAAGGCATCAAAACTATGAATGAACAGATGTGGAATTATGTAATTAACAAAAAAGTGTGAAATTAACTGAAAATATGTCTTATATTCTAGTTTCTTCAAAGTAGCCACCCTTTGTTCTGGTTACTGCTTTGTGCACTCTTGGCATTCTCTTGATTCAATAGGTAGTCACCTGAAATGGTTTCACAACAGTCTTGAAGGAGTTCCCAGAGATGCTTAGCATATATATATATATATATATATATATATACATAGTACGGGCCAAAAGGTCAAGACATGGAAAAGCATATGAAATGCTATGGGTAGAGGGTCTTTTAATCAAGATGCAGCACTAGGAATTGGGTGAAATATGTTTAACTGAGTAATGGACTTTTTAAATAATAGCAGTATTCAGGTGAAAATATGGAAAGAAACATCTAAAAGATGTTTGGTAGGAAATGGTAATTAGTCCATTGGTGTTCAACATAATGATTAATTATGTTTTTTGTAATGTTCAGCCAGGAATTGGAAAGTCACTATTTGCTGACGATGGTAGCCTATGGAAGAGGGGGTAAATGTGAAGTATACCCTGAAGCAGGTGCAGAATGCTCTAACCTTATTGGAGGATTGGGAAAGGAAATGGGGGTTTAGATTCTCTCTTGAGAACACTATGGGTAGGTTTTTTACAAGGAAGAACATTGATGGAAGTATAAAACTGAAGTTGTTTGATAGGAATTTGGAAAGGGTTAAATGTTTTACATTTCTTAGTGTGTTTTTTGACACAACTAACATGTTTCAAAAGTAAAAGAAAAATGTAAAGGGTAACAAAGTTAATGAGATGTCTTGCTTTAACAGACTGGGGAGCAAATGTAGCTTCTTTGAAGCAAATTTATGTATATTTAATTGGAACAAGAATTGAATATGGGTGCTTGGTTTATGGATCTGCTACAAAGTCAGTTTTAGCTGGATTAGAAATAGTTCAAGCTAAGGCATTGAGAATATGTATAGGTGCCGTGCGATGCCACTCTGTTCAACTTCAGGCGAATTTTGGGGTCAATTTGATGGGTCAAAGGTGTGATCACCCAGTTAAGGTAACAATTCAGGCAAGCTGGGAGAGAGGGGGGGCAAAACTTCCAAGTTTAGAAGGGATAGCGGCACAGGAAATGTCTATACATAACAAGAACTTTTGTCCAGGAGTACTGTGGCCATCAGTTCCTCTATGGCAATTGGAGGTCCCGAAGACTGATTTTGAGATACTTGGGATTGAGTCAGATAATCCTGAGTCAGATTTGGTGCGTGAGTTCCATGGTCATATAATAGAGAGCTATCAGGAACACAAATCATTTTTACTGACAGTTCAAAGGATCTAGAAACAGGGGCTACAGGAGCAGCTTTTGTTGTCCAGACGTGGAAGGTCCAAGCCTGTAAGAGAACCTTGAATTTCCTAAGTGTGTTCACGGTGGAGTTATATACAATCCTGATGGCAGTGCAATGGACTGAGCAGATCCAGGACCATAAACTGTTGATATGTAGTGACTCTGTGTCAGCTGTCAATAGCATTGGGAAAGGGTCATCAAAGAGTTGACAAGATCATGAATATGATATTTTTATGTCAATTAGAGATGTGAAAAGGAGAGGAGTAGAAATATCATTGGTATGGGTCCTAGCTCATGTAGATACTGAGACAAATGAAAAGGTTGATAAGTTGGCAAAGGAAGCCGCTCATAAGGAAACTGTAGAGGCCAGCATTAATTTATCCAAGGTGGAGGGTAAAGGTGTTGTGTGGCAGGGTATAATTTTAAAACGGTAACAGCTCTGGGAACAAGAAAACAAAGGGAGGCATCGATTCTCCATATCTAGTAGGGTAACTGATTCAGTTCATGTCTGTCAAAGAAAGGTAACACTGAAGGAAGGAGTTATTATTTCTAGAATGAGATTGGTTCCACATTTATGGACAGCACTTTATTTTAGGAAAACACTAGAGTAGCTTGCAGCAATGCAACTTTTTGGATGCCGGAGGCCGTAAAACCCCTTAGAAGAAGAAGAACAAGACGAAGAAGAAGAAGAAACCAAGGGAATAAGCCTCTGCTCTCTAAGTGTACTCTCCTATAGCGCCATTTTAATGCTACCAGGCCATTACCCACCGTTAGCATACCATTCACTATCATCATTTGGAATGATTGAGATTTCTTTTGGCACAGCTACCAGAAGACTTACAACTTTCAGACACGTTGCCCATCTCACATCTGTCTTCAAGCTCAGTTAGAGGTGACTATGAGACAGTAAGTCCCGTGGTTATGACACAATTGTGAGCCTTTATTAACAAAAACGTCTGCTAAGGAGCCATAACGTGAGGTACAAGTTAAAAGAGTCTTTTATACATTGTGGTGTTTCTTTTTAAATAAACAACGGTCAAATAGAGTCTTCAAAACATTTAAGATGTAAAGATATTCACTTTTAAAGTGGCGCCAAAATGAATTGGAAGTAGAATGGCGCAAGGCGAACAACGCTTAGAGAGGAGAGGCTTATCCCCTTGGGCTTACCCCCTTGAGAACAACGGGATCTGTTGGCCCATTTCTTTAACTGTCTATGGAAGAAACAGGTCAGCTGACTGATGACGTCACAGCCGGAGTGACATCACGGAGAGGAAGGACGATTGTAAATCAGTTGTGACTTTTACTGTCTATGGTTGTGACCATAGGTTGTGATAGAGCCAGTAGGAAAACAAAAACTGAGGAATTAAGTTTCAGTTAAAAACATACCAAGAAAAGGTGAGAAGTTGATCATCAAATTGTTCGTGTTCTGTTCTTAGTTTAGTAGCCTGACGTTATCCAATGTCTGTTTGCCGGGTACCTTTCGTGTGCAACGTGGTCTACAGTGTTTCCGGAGAATACACAGATATTGTCTATAAAACAAACTTAAGTTACAGTTTTACTATAAATTGCATCCACATAATTTTTATTATATAACGTGTATATCGCACATAGGTTTTTACTTAAAGTTGTTGTAAAACAATTGTAAGTAGGCCTGCCTAATATACTGCAGCCTATGTGACCATTTCTTTAGCAGAAATGTGTCATCACAGATAAAGTCAACGTGTATAGGTACTGATTGTGTTTAACAAAGATAGATAGATTTATACATTTTTAATTTAAGTCGGTTTTGTAACAATGCCAGGCTCGGTTTGGTTGCGCAATTTTGAAGTGAACCCCCTCTTGTGGCTCAATGAGGGTATCGTTGTTGTTTTGAAATCTTGTAAAGCAGCCAAGAAATATACCAACGTCTAAGTTTCACAAGGAAATATTTAACAAAAGTGGGTATTAGTGATAATAATGTAAAGCTAACTAAAGTCCATTTGTCCGATGTGTATTTTTTTTCCTTAATAGAAGTCATGCCTGCAGACATTGAGAAAGGCAAGAAGGCATTTGTCCAGAAGTGTGCTCAGTGCCATACTGTGGAGAATGGAGGAAAGCACAAGGTTGGGCCTAATCTTTGGGGTCTGTTTGGACGTAAAACAGGCCAGGCAGAGGGCTTCTCTTATACTGATGCCAACAAAAGCAAAGGTAAAACCGTACATGCATGTTTACAGCATTTGACCAGTCCAAAGAATCGCGCTGTGTGGCCTAAACATTCTCCAATGTGTGTGCTCACTTTGATTTCAGGCATTGTCTGGACTGAAGACACCCTGATGATTTATTTGGAGAACCCCAAGAAATACATTCCAGGAACAAAGATGATCTTCGCTGGCATCAAAAAAAAGAATGAACGAGCTGACCTTATAGCATATTTGAAGTCTGCAACTTCATAAAGAACTCATCTGGATCTTTGCCAGTTTATTTGTCCTGACAAACTGATAACAAAAGGCAATGGACTCATTCTTTCAAAATCAGGCATAATGGCTAGCAATCTCTGACTGGTATTGACATAAATTACCATTTTTATTCCAGCTGTACCTGTACTGTTTTTTTAACATAAATTATTAAACCATATATTTCGTATATAGGATATAGGGAAAGAAAGCCGTTGGCTTATTGTCGTCCAGAATGTTCACAGTACTTCTTGATTTATAATCAAGTTGTCTTTTTCAAGAATGAATATGCCTTATTTGCTCGCAATTTAATGATACCTCAACAGTCTTTTATTATGTCATATTTGAATTTGCAAGTTGAATAAAATTGACACTAACTGTAATTGTTTGGCAATTTATTTGACTCAATATGTTCTTAGAATAAAGAACCAACATAGTCTGCATTTTGATATATGGCAGAGGAGAAGGGAGCAGCTTCTCTAAATGAAGCAACTTGTTATTTGTAGCTTAAAGAGTCTATTTGAATTTGGAAGCTTACATTAAATCACAAACACTGCACACGTTTGGTAGGCCAGGTTGTTTTTCCTCAGTAATAGTTGGAAACTCAATGTTGGAGATGCAGATGTTGGCTTGAGGACAGTTACGGAGTGCATTTATTTGGGAAACTGCAGATACAACAAAAGCTGGTAAAAAAATATGGTTTACGCTTGGTGTCATTAGCTAGTAGTAGGCCTAAATATCAAACTTTCTCATCTAGATGGCTTTTTGTTCAAACTGAATTGTCACGATTCTTATTGTTATCAAAGTGTTCTGGAGAAGCCTACATTTAAAAAGATCATTGGACAAGGGGTATCCATTGAGTTGGGCTGTCCTAGTTCCAAACTGTGGAGTACAACTCCCTCTAGCGTTCAGGAGTAACATGTGCACCGATTCACTAATAGCGAAGGCTATGAAGGAATTTGATTTTCATACATCCCCCTGCTGCCAATATCAGTCACTGACAAATATTTCAATTGTATAGACCAACCACTTCAGATTCCATATTTGCCTAAGTTTGTGGCTTGTGAAATGGATGCATTGTCGAGCCGCAATATCTGTTATATATGCTTTGAAATGTTATTATTCTTGTTAGCTTGCAGTGCCATCATCAAAGCCTTGACAGAGAGGAATCATATTTGGCTACTGAAGCTTAATTTCATTAAATTATAATCCACCCACAGCATTGTTATGCTTTTCAGAAGCCATATAAATCTAGTGGAGCACTGAATGATTGCTGAAAGTAATGATCATCAATGAGCTAATGTCTACTGTAATACACAATTTTTCATCTTTATATCTAGTCTACAACATTTACTAAATGCATCATGTATTATGCATGCTGAGAAGATTATAGATGAATCCACCATACTCATCATCATCATCATCATAGGAGGAGGTTCGAGAGGGCTGAAGCAACCCTGAGCTCCTGTCTGTGTGACGAATCAAGCGTCAGCAGGACCGAGCCAACTACAGCGAGCGTAATTTGCACACAAGAAGACCCATTCGACGGTGATGTTCGGCAACACACTGTGAGATTTCCAATGCCTGTGCATCTAGCCAACGCGAGCCTCAACTTCCTTTGCTTAGATCTGCTTTAATGTTCTTGAAAATAAGTGAACGGTGTGAAGATGCTGTGGAGTAATATATGCTGGTGCGCAAAAGGAGTCTCCATCCATGACCTTACAGAGTGGAAACTGGATATGTAGCCAGAGCTCCAGGGTTTCTTCCATCATAATTCCATTGCATCCTGGAAGTTATGATTTTCAAAGGATTCTCTACTTTAACTCTAAAGCCTCATAAATGATATTTATTTGCGCAACTTCATGGATTTGGTTCACTGAGGACCATCTGAAGAACAGACATGGCAGTGCCAACTATGGTGTTCTCTGACGTGGAAAGTTTTCTGGACTCGCATCCCGATTTATTCGAGGACTACCTGAACAGAAAGGGGAATTTTAGCATGGTGGAGAAATGGCTCAAGAATCACCAAGCGAGCAAAAGTCCGGTGGCTGCAGCTCCTGCCGAGCCGGGAGAAGAGAAGAGCAACGCGTGCAAGGACAGCTGGGCAAGCAAATGTGATGGTCTACAAAGAAGAGCCTCGCAGAAGGAGCTGCGCAAAACTTTCGCCAGATCAAAGGTCATCAATGTCAACAGAACATACGACGAGCATGTGAATTCCAGGGCCCAGGAGCCCCTAACGAGCATGAGGAGGAGAGCCCTGCTGAGGAAAGCGAGCTCTCTGCCTCCGACCACTGCGCACATCCTGAGCGCACTGCTGGAGTCCAGAGTCAACATCCCCCAGTACCCGTCCACAGCCGTGGATTTTAAATATTATCTCAAAGAACACAACGAAAGAGAGTTTTTCCTCGAGCTTGTAAAAGACATATCTAACGACTTGGATTTAACGAGTCTCAGCTACAAAATCCTTGTGTTTGTTTGTATTATGGTCGATGCAGACCGATGCTCCTTGTTTTTGGTGGAGGGGACGGGCAACAAGAAGACATTAGTGTCCAAATTCTTTGATGTGCACGCGGGAACCACAGTTTTACTCTCAATGAAATCAGATGAAGTTCAAGTGCCATGGGGGAAAGGAATCATTGGATATGTGGCTGAACACGGAGAGACAGTGAACATTTCTGACGCTTATCAGGTGCCTGCTCCTCTTTGTGCATGCATGTATGTGTGCGCATTTGCACGAGTCACAGAAAGAGAGAGAGAGAGAGACTCAGACAGGCAGACAGATAGTTTAAGTTCAGTCTGTCACAGTTAATTGATCATCAATCAAACAGAGCTGAACGCATTGAAACCAACACCAACAGTTCACTGGACAAAGCATGTGTCAAACCACAGCTTCACATAAACATCGCTGAGTAATACAAATGAGGCACTTACTTTACCTTGTTTTTAAGAAAGTAAGAATACTAGATTACAAGGACAGAAATTTGCTCTATGATTCCAGTGCGTGTTTGTCAGTAGAATAACTGTTCTTGATCAACCAAACATTTACAGTAGAAATGAGTAGGCTAAAAAATGAATTTATGTTGCTTTAATGTCCATAAACAGCTGCGCACCACCTCTTCAAGTCAAGTTAAGTCAACCTCTTTGTCAACCTCAGTCATTTGTCTATTAAATTACCTTTATTGAAGACTTTTTCATTTATAAGACATGGAGTACTGATGAGTTGTACAGTTTCCTGCACCGTCATCTGAAAGGAAAAAAGGAGAAACAGCATTTTTTTGCAATAAGTGCTTATTGTGTCTTAATTTTGCACTGTCCCTATGGATTGCAGGATCGTCGGTTCAGTGATGAAATTGACAAGCTGACAGGGTACAAAACCAAGTCACTCTTGTGCATGCCCATTTGCAACAGTGATGGAGAGATAATTGGAGTTGCTCAGGCCATTAACAAGACTACAAGTGGAGAACTCTTCACTGAAGATGATGAAAAGGTAATTTCATTGTTATAGTTGTGAGTATAAAGGCTGGGTGAAGGTACCTTGCAGTCATAATAACACAATATGTATCCTGCTGCTTGGTTGGCATGAGCAGAAAAGATAATTGTGTAAGGTTTTTCTTAGTTTGATTATGAAGTATTATATTGAATATGTTGTCTTGACAACATCATCTCCGTTCTTATGTATAAACATTTTGTCATTTGGTTTTCTGCACATGTAAAAGGTAAACTTCCATCTTTACTATAAAAAGGTCTGATTCAAACAACTTTATCAAGCACAAAACAGATACACATAATATCTGGGGCAGTCTTTCTTCATAAGTGAATGTATGTATAAATATAATTATGGTTATTATGATTGTAAGGGGCAGTAAGTCACATTGGTTAGATCATTTACCTCAGCAATTGATATCCTCTTAGTTTGATGTTTTTTCATGTTTTCTTACATGAATATATTAATGATAAGATGGATGAAATCACATATTTATAAGGCTTTTATACTAGTGATTGATTTCAATAAACCAATAACCACATTGCCAGATGATTCATGGCAACATTGTAGTTTTGTCATACTTCTTAGCCACATACTAAGGATAGCAATGAATGTTAGTTGATTCACAGAGCAGAGGCATGCTACCCAGAAGGTGAATCCTTATGACTCTCAATCCTGTGACGTTTCCTCTAGGGCCACCACAAGGATGACATTTTGGGGTTTATGTGAAATGTCTGTTTACAGTTATCCAGTGAAATGTCTCCACCAATACCTTATTGATTGTCAAAACATTTTGTACAGACCATGGCTCCCGCACATATGTACAGTATCTTAATCACTTTGGTGATCCTCGGACTGGCTTGACATTCTTTGTTCAGAGTAAAATGTTTCATCAGCTGTTGGGTGAATTGCAGTGACATTTTGTACAGACGTTTTCCCACTGGATGACATGTAATCACTTTGGTGATACCCTACATTTTTCTTTAGCACCATTATCAGGTCAAAGTTTCAAGTTGTCCTATCTTTTAGTTTATGAACAAATATCTGCAAAACTAATTAAGTTCCCCATCAGACTATCTAGCAAATATTAGCATGCTAACACACTAAACTCAGATTGTGAAGATGGTAAATATTACCTGCTTACTATCAGAATGTTACAATGTCATTGTAAGCATGTTGGCATGCTGACTATAGTAAGCTGGTAGCATGGCTTTAGACTCTTAATGCTGCACTGTGAACTCTGGTTTGTAGGATGGAATAGGCCTGAAATAAAAGACTCATAGGCTTTATTGTTCATTGCAGGGATGTTTCTCAGTTTTTTAGGCAAATGCTGGTATGTGGTGTTAGTGGTACACAATCATAGCAGGGCTCATTTTTGATTGCTATCAATGTTTGCAAGAATAAGCATGTATAAACAATCTGGATTTTCTGATATAAAAGTTTTTATTCTCATATTTTGTTTGTTATGATTTGCATTGTTACTTATAAGCATTGAACATTTTGTGGCCTGAACTTCAGACGGACTTTTAGACATGTTGTCTTCAGATTTTGAATATAGCTCATACTATGCTTTTACATCTGTGTTCCTCTTGCATCATTTCTTAGTATTTTACAAGCAACACTAACTGCGTTATGTGTTGTCTGATACTGTGTCTATTTCTTTCTGCGTCCAGGCTCAATGTAAGTAATATTTACTATTTAAAGAATTTCTTCAGCTCAGTCTGATGTGGAGCATATTTGCCCTGAGTCTGAGTCTCAGTGCTCAGTTTCTAGCTAGGTCATAGCTTGTCTCTCAGCATCCCCACATTTTCCTGAGGCAGTATCTTCCAAAGGGCCAGGGCTCTTGTTGCAGTGTCACCAATAATAACAACTTTATATAAGCTGCTCAGAATCTCCAATTGGTTTAAGCTTTACTTTTGTTTTAGTACGACAAACAGATTGTCAGTCTTTCATTTAGTGTCACCGTTTGGAGTTCACCATTTATGTGATTTTTATAGGAGTTAAGACCTGCAAAGTAGGACTTGTGGCAGAGTTTAGGGTATCTCAACTGTTTCAGTGGAGCAGTTCAATGGCCAACAGATCAGACTTGTACTATGTCTTCCGGGTGTGAATGTGTTTACCTGTGTGTACAGGATAAAACGGAGACGGTTGGATGACTACTATTTAGTATTTCACCGCTTTGTGAATCAACCCAGTCTGTAAAGAGATCAGTCAAGTTGGCAGCTGCAACGGAAAAAAAACACTGATGTTGGTGTATGAATATATTATACACATATGTCAAAGCAGTTGGTGGGGGTGTTACATCTCACACTAATTCAGATAGATCTTCTGTTTCTGAATGAATGTTTATTTGACTTATTACCATCATCAGAGAGGCACAAGAAGCACATGTTTAATACATCAGCACACATAATTAGATGTAACAGAAAGGCTGTGACAAGCCGACACACTGACTTGTTCTCTTAAAGACGAGAATAGATGAAAAGATGAAAGCACAAAGCTAGCTGTGCTTATGTTTTTAAGGTTAGGTTTCCCTGCAAAAGACTGCAAAAATGTTTTTCTGTGTAGTGGCCTATGTTTTTCTACAGTGGAGCTCTACTGTCAAAATGACATCCATTGTTCATAATAGATGCAGAGAAGGTATTCTTTTTTTCTTTGTGATGTTTTGAGTTTGTTTCACATTGCATTAACATCACACTAATGCTTGAGATGGCTACAGCTGAATTAGTAATGAAATGCAATGCTAGTGTAAAAAAAACAACACAGTCAGCTCCCTGCATAGCACAGCTGCCGCTCTGCTTTTGTAAAAAAAAAATGCATTACACTTTTCAAAGCATGAGACAATCCTGCAATAGTAGATGTCATTAAAAACTTTAGTGTACCTTAATTACAGCAAATGTCATTCTCTATGTACTGAGTGCTTTTAGGATATTTAAACTGATGGTTTTAAATCCCACGCTGCCTTGTGTTGTGTTGATACCCTGCAGGATGGAAGTCCTTTGGGAGCTTGGATAATGGCTCAACCCATGTATAATCGCATTGTCTCATTATCGTCTGTAAAGGAATATTAGTTATTGACTTAATTTAGGTTCATGAGCTAACTTCATTCTGCTATCTCTACATTTTGTGTTATCTTGATTTTGCTTTTCATTCACTTGGCATGTATTTTAATACAGTTTACATGACTATTCAGGTAGACATTTTTGTGAATTTTCTGTTAATAGGTTGTGAGTTCCCCCATGTAGGTTCTGTTTGCCAATATATCTTAACATCTGAGTGAGTTGATTGTTAAATAGCATTCTCACCTCACTGCTGTGCTTCTTCAGGCTGTCAAACTCTCAAATTGGCTTAAAGCAATACTGTAATGATCACTTTCACACAATTTCCCAAAGTAAAACTGAAACTAAAGAAGTGAGAACACAGTTCCTGATTGGCGCCACATGATTTTATTATGTTTCTGCAGCATATCATATCCAATCAAAATCCTACAGTGCATTATATCAAACATGTTACTTACATAGTTCTTTATGGAAAATGTCAAAATGTCACAAAAATCCACTTAAATCAAGAGTAATTCAAAATGACATTTGCAGTATCAAGGATTTGCAAGTTATGATAGATAATACATGTGGAGGATGTACTGTAGAGCAGGGAACCCCACCATCAAAAAAGGCAGACATAGCCGCCCTGCCTCTCAAAGAGGAATAGATAGAAGTGGTGAGTAAGGGCTTGAATTGAATTCTATGCTAGCTAAGTGAGTCTGAACTTCAATATTGACCCCTTGTCTGTTATACTCTTTTGATATTGTCTTGTTTTAAGAAATGAGAGTGGTGCTTTTATGACAATTTGGATTATTTATTTTGTACTATGCAACCAGAAAGCAGTTTTACTGCACAGTTTTGTTTAGATTTTTTTATTGTCCATTGCAACAGTAATGTTTAATTTGGAAATAAGAAAAGGAGTACATTTTGTTTCAAATGTACAAATTGGAGATCCTAAAACTGTACCTTGGGGGATGCCAAAGTAGGATATTAACATCTACTGCAAAAAATTGTAATATCTGAGTTGACTGGACAACTCTCAAAACAGGAAGAAAAAAAACATGACTCAAAACAGAACAAAAAAAAGATACGGACAGATCTTGCAGATGATGGTTATTGGTCTTTATTAGAAATATTTCTCTGCATGTAGTATAGCATGAAAAAAGTGTGTTAACAAAGTCTTGATCTGCCTGGATGCTACTGCACTGATGCAACAGCCGCTGCTTATTGGTTGTGGCCTTGCTTTGCTCCTAGCGTTTTTTAATGCACCAGCTATGTGAAGAACAATTTAATTATTTATGGATAATAGTTATTGAGCAGCACTCCTGGTGTGGTACAGTGTTTATTAGCTGTGTTGTATTAGTGCCCATAAATTACAGCCAAGCAATGCAGTATATTTTAACTGCTAAATTTGGTGGTATAAAATTTTGATTTGTCATATTATGGTTGCATAAAGGCAGGAAACATAATCAAGTGTCTTTTATGAAATGGTATTCATTTAACTATTTATGTAGATAATAATGATGTATAACTGTGACTATCTTTGTAAAATGTATTGGAGTGTAGATTCCTGTTGCATAAATATTTGATATCACCTTTAAAAGAAGCAATCATTGCTAAGTGTATTTGCAAAACAGCTACTGTATGTGCTTTGCTGACACAAGCTAGGGAGTCCCACATGAGATCAGAGAAAATGGAGTACAATTCTTGGCAAAACAACAATGGCTTCACCTTACCACACATGCAAAGTGAACTCAGCAACTAGTAGTTGTTATGGAGAATGGAGAAAGAAAGTGTTGGCTGTGTAATTTTCCTTGGCCAATTAGTCTTGTTATTAAACCACTATTTACTGGTCAGTCCACAGGTCTTTAGGCAAAAACGTCTTGTTCGCAATGTAACCTTGTCTAATGGTGTGCCTGTCAGACTGTAATTAGAGAGAGCGGTGCTTTTCTAGGGTTTGCCTGTAGATCCATAGCCAGATCCCCAACGTCCTGCTCACTAATGAATCTGCTCCTGCCGGGGCTAATGATGGCCACTGAGTTTCTGCAAGATCATTACTAGAGAATTCCATAGGAAAGCTTAAATAGAATTCTGTATTAGCTTATTGCTCAGCATCATCTGTTTTCTGTGTCTGAAAACAATTGCACAAGGTGCTTGATTATGTGTGATGACTGAATGAGGGGCACAAACACAATGTATTCATTGGCATGACAGAGTAATATTTCATATTGCATTATGTTGATAATTGTTTTAAATTTAGTGATTGAATTTGCACTTAGCATAAATAATATCATATCAATATGGACATTAGTGCAACCTAAGCAGGATAATTCAATTTGTCATGGTATTGATGGATTTAATTTATTTGATGGAATTAACTACTATAAGCACATCACTATAACTCTGTCAGTGGTTATAATCAGTGTGCATAAAAATACAACAATTGACCACATTGGGCTCCTTCAAAATACAACAAAAAACACAAAACAGCGTTATTTATAAGAATCTGGTGGATGAGGATTTATATGTATAAACATACAGTATACACTTTCCTACTCCACCATTGTATATATATGTTCCTTCACTCTTGACTATCTCTTTATTTAAAAAAAAAAAAATATATATATTTATATATTTATTTATATATATATATATATTTATATATATAAAATATATATAAATATAAAAATATATATATATATATATATATATATATATATATATATATATATATATATATATATATATATATATATATATATATATATATATAAATTCACATGGTCATACTACTATTGAACTAAAGACATGTAGCTAACCCTGGAGAGCTCTTTGATTGTAAACAGAAATTGTAACAATTAGAGCAGGGTGTCTGAGCCTTTTCCAGCACAATGACATTTCTAGGTCAACAATTATCATGACCCCGCAATTAAGTTGTTATGGGATCAGTTGCAATTCACACATATAACAAATAAATAGCCAATATTAGTCCGTTCATTTCCTGCATATTCAACTGCATGTGATGTTCTCCCCATGGGTCCCTCAAGGTTGTGAATGTAGGCCTCGACCACCTACACAAGCCTCCCAGTTATGAACACAACGCTGTAGGATTCTGTTCTTTACATGTTCATTAATGTCTAATGAATTACTGATGCATTCTGTTTTCTAAAAGGTGACAGAGATATCCCTGTATCAGTGGCCACAGCTGAGTAACTTCCCATTCATGTATTGTTGTAGTGTCCCTTTTCTTAGGCCACACTACAAGGCTGGTAAATATTAGTGGGTTTGTCGTATTGATTGTATCGTTTACACAGCAGCCAGATGCTAAAGATAGATAACTAAACAAAGAGGCAGAGTCAGGAAGCACACAACCTAAATTCAATTGATTCCATGTTACAGGGGTTGAGTGTCTCTCAGATAATAATTAATAATTGTACTTGAATTTAACATGTGTATTCACATCGCAGCTGTTTTAACAACATGTGGTTGCAGCCATCGCTCTGCTTCCTGCATATTGGTGTTCTTCATGATTTACCAGTGGTGAGGAAAAAAATTTAGTTTGATTCCAAAGCAGTGCGAAGTTCGATTTCAGGATACATATTAAATAGAGTCATTAATGTGGCTCAATACTCTATTTATTATGTATCCTGAAAATGATTCCATTATTTATGTGCAGTAATTTTGTGACATCAGGGGCCATGTTTTATAAAATATATCTTTATTATTTATTATATTTTTCAGGTCAGTGATGAAAAAAGTCCGTTAAATATGTCCACAGGTGCTGCAGATGTACCTGCCCTTCTGTGGTATTGCAATCTCTAATGCCCTACTATTCGCAGCCTCAAGGAAGGAGTATGACAGGAGTCGGGTAAGGATAATAAACCCCCCATCAGCATTAACCCTCCTCGTGTATTGATCAGCAGTAGCACACTTGCTGCCACTGCAAAGCAGCATGCAGCCCTGCATGGACATGTTCTTTGGATATGTAGTAGGGGATGGGTCTGTATCCAGATTCGGGTCTGGTCTATGATCTAAATCTCTTGGGGAATGTTAAGAGATGCACTAATTCATTCCTCACATTGATCTGTGATGGAAGAGAACATGGAATACACTCCTCAGTGAAAGGAGCGTATGAAATTGGATGACACTGCCTTAGAGAAAGGGGCATACTTACTTGTACTGGGGGAACTGAGCATGTTCATCATATCATCATGTTGGTTTATGGTTTATTGTGATAGTAATAATAATAATAATAATAATAACAATAATAATTTTGCTCAGATGAGCTAGAGGTAAAACTTCTTTATCTAAAGTGGATTTTACAGCAGTGTGTGGTTCAGATTGTTAGGAATAATGGCAGTGGTGTCTTTTTTATCGCTGCTGTTCAGGCACTCTTGGAGGTTGTCAATGACCTGTTTGAAGAGCAGACTGACCTAGAGAAGATTGTCAGGAAGATCATGCACCGTGCCCAGACATTGCTAAAGTGCGAGCGCTGCTCTGTTCAGTTGCTGGAGGACATTGAGTCACCGGTACTATTTTTTTTCTCTGCTGTTCTGCTGTGTATGTGTCTGTTTGTCTGTCGGCCTGTCTATTCGTACATGTGCATGTCTGTTCGCTCTGTCTGGCTTGATTTATCAGTGAATTTGTGTACCTCCATGCATTTTTATCCACAAACTTAATTAATTGGTTCTCTTTTAAATCTTTCAGGTGGTGAAGTTCACCAAGTCGTTTGAGCTACTGTCCCCTAAGTGTAGTGCAGACACTGAAAACAGGTATGTACATTGCTAAACATTAAACTACCTTTTATTTGCCTTCGGCAGCACGGCGTCTGTGCAGCAAATTCTGTACAGAGCTTTGTTTGAATCTGTAGAGCTGAAAAAGTAAAGGAAGTATAAAAATTTAATATTCTGTAGTGCTGTGGGAGGAATATGCTGATGCTGAATAAAAGACATACAAGGAGATCTACTTTATTGGGTTTTGCTGCTTCTCTCTACTGCTAGGGACGGCTGAGTGGAGAAAGAGAGGCTTAATATTGTGTGAGATGTTTATGGATGAAAACCAATGCTGAAAAGACAAATTATCCCCAAAGTCCTAAACTCGCCATAACTGATATGGTCACTTCAAAATAGTAGTGATGACCGCAACAGTGTTTAAAAAAAAGTGAGTGGCCAGTTCAGTCTTTTATGACTAAACATACTCCCTAGGGATTTGTGTCTCTGGTGTCATATCTTAAATAAAGGTTCACATGTGAATAACAAGAGTTGCTGTGCAAGATTCATGTGTGTGTAATTAAGTGAATAAATTTAGAGTCAGATAAGGCGAGCATACTGTAGGATTTCTAATGTGCCTCACCATCCCCAGCCGCACCCCATGGGGAGCATAATGTTGAGTGAGTGCTGCTAGTGTTTCTGTGGCAGACATGAGACTATAGAGAGAATATAAACCTTTTTTACCTGAAGACAATAAAATAAATAGGTAATTTTTTTATGATAAAAAAGTTATCAAAGAGGTGTGTTTTTAGAATTAAACCTCTGCTGAGAGAAGGCAAGTGGACAAAGTTGTCCCAGTATTGTTCTGTTGGTTTTTGTCATCCTCCCCTCTTATTTTCTGGCCCTAGTTTCAAAGACAGTATGGAGAAATCGTCTTACTCAGACTGGCTCATCAACAACAGTATCGCAGAGCTGGTAGCATCCACAGGACTCCCTGTGAACATTAGCGATGCCTATCAGGATCCTCGCTTTGATGCTGAGGTAAATACACAATAACATACCTTTCAATTCTGACATCCAAGTAAAATGATCTCGACTAACAATACAGACAAACCAGTATGAAAAATATGCCTGGGACGATTATCATTCATTTACTAGTATTTCTAGAAGTACTCAATCAAAACTAGACTTAATGTTGGTTTTAAAGATGTTTCACCGCTCATCCAAGAGGCCTCTTCATTTCCACAAGCTAGTCCCACACATTTTAACGCACTATGGGATGTCCACACGTCAGTGTCACATGTGAGTTAAGTAAGGTCCAATGGGATTCATTAATGGCTTAATTGGCCAAGAAATTAAGTAGACCTTTTATGTCAAACTGTAACATCCATCCCGGAGCTGTTTATGCGTTTAAGTTGGCACCTTTACGTTACATTCTAGATGGTTTCATAACCATCCACACGTTAATTTCCGGACTCTGATCTCTCATGTGATTGTCATTTGACCTTAAGGACTCATCCAGGTGTAAAGATTAAAATAGCTGCATGTTAGTAGAACTGTTGAAGCCTTTTGAAAATGTCTCTAGGACCAGTTGCCTTTGACGTACTACTTTTTTTTTAAATTGTATTTTGCACAACATGGTGAGAATGTACATACTACCCCTTTTTCCATTTTGTTAGCTGTTAATTAATCTCTGTAGGATAAAGGCCCTATAAAACCAGGACGCGTCAACCACTGTGCCCGGGGCTGATGCTGCATAGATCTAAACAGAATCTCTCACTGGCTATAGCACAGCTGTCCGCTCTGCATCCAGCTGCATGCAGCAAAACTTTAACATGGTCAACCAGAAAAATGGAAAATGTGTGTGTTGGCTGGAAAAGCTACAAGCAGGCTCTCACTGAAATAAATAGAGGCAGCAACTTGCTGCTTCTCACTTTTCAAGGGTTCATACTATACTTCTATTTAGCCCTCTTCCAATAGAGGTGAGGTATTTACACTTAATAATACAGTGGTAATAATTTCATTTACTACTCGAGAGCTGGGTATCATTTTAAATCTTCCAATACTGGTGCTAACACTCTACTAAAAATGTAAAATTATGATTTAAATATGAAAATAGCAGATTAAAAGGCAAGTAAACTAGTAGGGTACACTACAGATTATTTTTGTAATGAATAATTATGCCTTTTTTGTGATACTTATTAATAATAATAATACAAATTAATCCTTATTTGACACTACTCCCTCTCTTTCTAGGCACACCAGTTCTCAGACTTCCACATCCGCTCTGTGCTTTGTGTTCCCATATGGAACAGCAACCACCAAATCATTGGTAAGTTAACAAATGAGCTTCCTTTTACTTTTGGAGCTTCTCTTACTTATTTGATGTATGTCAGTGAATGTCTGTATTGGATCTATCAATAAAAAATAAAAAAAGGACTTTGCACATATTTATAAAAATGTATTAAATTTAGAGTTTTGTAATTTACGATATGGTAAGATATGATAAAAGTACGTGGGCAGCTGACCATTACACCCATGCCATTATCTTATTTAAAAAATATGATTGACTATTGACCAACAACAGCCTCCACCCTGGGATGGCTTTCCACAAGAGCATTAGTAAGGACAGGTACTAATGTTGGGCGATAAGGCCTGGCTGGCAGTTGGCATTCAGTTTATGCCAAAAGTGTTGGAGGTCGAGTCACAGGAGAGTTGTCATTTTCACACAGGAAAGTGCACAATGATCTAAAATATCATTGTGTAATGAAGCGTTAGCATTTACCTTAATCTGAACTAATGGAACTACCAACTTAGATTTTGGATATTGTAATATCATAATATGGCAAAAGTGTTGTCTTTTCTTAATTTAAAGTGATGTAATTTTCTGAACTTGCCAGACTGTTCTAGTTGTTATATTATTTACCTTTACCCACTTAGTCATTATGTTGACGTTTCTGATGATTATTTATCAAAAATCATTGTGTAAATGTCTTTTTGAAGGGGACATATTATGTTTTTCCGTGTTTTCTGTCATATGTACAATATTGTAATGTTGGATTTTTATGTGAAGCGTGGCCAAAACTTCAAATAATAAACACATTTTAGACAACTCCCTCTGAACTAAAACAGATTACCAACTGTTCTGAACACTCTGGTTTCAACTGATTTTTCTACTCTCTGCTAAGTGTCACGGAACTCGAGGTCAGCCTTCTATGATTGGTCATCTGCTCCAAGTAGGCAGGACGTGTTTTTTTGTTTTTGGTTTTTTAGCCACTGCATTGTTAACACTGTCTCATGTAACTACATGTGGAATGTAGAAATGTTACATTCTCTACAATTCCGGGTCTACTGGAACATTTTCTGTTCATGTAGTATTTGGTTTAAAAAACCTTTATTTTATTTGACTGCAGAAATTCTTGTTATTTTATTAACATTATTATTATTAGTGTCCACTGCTAACTTTAGCTACGTGGCTAATGGCAGTATAAGATGTAATCTGGGATGAAATGTTGTTAAATTCTCCCCAATTCCAGGTCGCATCCCTCCTGAAACATGTCCAATTAGATAGTGTTTGGTTCAAAAGCCTTCACCTGTGATCTTTGACAGTAGAAAGTGTCGTGATATGTTATTTGGAATTAGATCACCACCCTAGGCGGAGTGATATGCACTACATGAAGAGTGTAGTCGTGCCTGCATGTATGTAATTTGTCCTAAGGTGGAAATAAAGTTACGTTGGATCTATCCTCAAGTCCTCATCGTTGATTCATAAATAACACTTCAGAAAGTGCTACTTCGTTCCACAATATACAATCTAATGTTAGCTTTACTCACTTTACTGCTGTTTATGTAATATTTGGTTTAGAAGCCTTTATCTGAGATTTTTCATGGTTCCACGTTCTGCTACATACTTCGCTCAGCCCTAAATCAAATTATAAAAACCAGCCCCAAACCAAAATACGGAGGTGTCAACATACTTTTGGCCATATAGTGCATCTATGATGCAACTATATATTCAGCACTTACATCATGAAGCACTCACATGCACTCATTATGTATTTTTTCAAATTTCTTTTTTCCCCTTTTTGCTGCATAGTAGACAATAGGGGAGAGGGTAGCTCGACCATGTGTTTAGCTGAGGCTGCTTGTGTGTGATTAGAACAATGCTGCACCATCGCTCCAAACTTGGAGTTCCCTTCTTCTGGCTGTGTGCTTTGTGTTTGTGAATCAGCCCCAGGCCAACACCACACTGACACTCTGACAAATCATTGATCTTTCGTCTGATTTTAGTGCTGGATATTACAGGGAGGAGTAATGATAGCAGTTCCTCTCGGTCCAGTGAGATCTGACGCAGGAAGTCATTAGTTATATTTGAGTGCAAAATGATTAGCATATCCACCACAGATGGTTGGTTAAAACCTGTGTGTGTATGTCTCTGTGTGTATGTGATGTCCGGGTGGTTCACTTTTCTTTTTTTTTTGCGTAGGTGTAAGAGCATTTGTCGGGGAGGGAGGAGAGGGAAGAGGAAGAAGAACAGAAAGAGAGTGAGGGGAGATAGAAATGCAGTGTGTGTGGGTGGCACCTGAGGATCTGGAGTGAAAAAAACATTATGCAAACAAAGCAGCAGGAGATGAAATTTTCAAGCCAAGGATACATTCAGGTAGAAAACGAATGTCCTTGTGTCATCTGCCAATGTTACAGCCAGTTCCTTCAAAATGTCACCAAAGCATTACTGTTGTGTCTATAGGTTTAATGTTAAATATCACATATGAGTAAAATCATACAAGCACCTACTTTAGCAACATGTCATTAAAGCTACTTTACTAAAGGTATTACAAGGTGTTTTTTGAATTATTACATTTTCCAAATTCATTTACCTAAGATTATAAAAACATGTTGGTTTTCTAGCCTGAATTGCCATTTCGGTTTGGATTCTATTTAAATTTCTGAATTATAAAAGCCTAGTTCAAAAATCCAATACATTTCAACTAAGTAAAATACAACTAAGTATAATAAATAGTGCACGTTTCTGAAGCACCACCATTATACCACATTTTGGTTGCGACTGATGATTTTTAAGCTCTTGTTCACTGACGTCAGACCAGTATTATGATGTTTCATTTTTGCGAGTGGAATCAGGACAAAATGTAAGTTTCAGCAGGTTAATGACAGCCCTGTGATAAACTAATGGCGTGACCTGTCTAGGGTTTACGAGGGGTAAACACATACAGTAGAAATGATGAATGGATGGCTGCTCAGTGAGAGAAACCTGACTGCAGTGGGCTTGATTGTGATCATAATCTGTAAAAATTTGGCTTTAAGTGTGTGACGCTTAGCCCTCTCAGTTGTTCAGGATTCTTGGTATAATTCCTCATGAGCTGGTTGCAAAATTTGGTACCTTCCCTCCACCCAACACCCATAGTGAACAAACTGTGCATTGTTCTGTCACAACACACAGGCCGTTTATGTAAAATCTAATTTGATGTTTTTTTGTGATCATAAAAAACACTATTGACATCAGGAATTTTGTGTAGTTGACAATTATGTGGTGTCTTTGGGGCTCTAAGTAGTCATTTTGTTCACTTATTCTTGGGGCCACCTATGCTGCAAGTCATCACATATTAAATGCTCATTACAGAGGAAGGAACAAGAGATCTGAGAAGACATCAGCCCTGTATTTTAAATTTAATGACACCATAATGGTAATTGTTCTTAGCTACATCACTAATCATGTTTCACCTCTGTGGATTTTCCGGTTATACATTGAAATTAAGTGTCACTTTGGCAGGTTTGTTTGACCTCCTAGAGATAAATAAAAATGGTAATGTATTGTGTAATTACTTTTTGGCATTATTTCTCAGAGACAATAAAAGTCAGTCTCCATCCACTAAATGTTTATGCTTTAGCAACAAAGCCTTTCTCTGTTTTTAATTAGATGATGAGAGAAGCCATCTAAACAGGGAATATTGCTGTCAAATAAAAAGGCTTCAATCCCACCGCAGCACTGTGGACAATAATTAGATGTCTTGTCAAAAACAAAAAAAAACATTGGTTGAATGTCAATTTCACCTGTGCCACATTTTGTCATTTGTTATAACTTTTGTAATAACAGTGTGTCATACTCATAGAGTATACTGCTATATAGATCATAGAATGTTGTTGTGTATCTCCTTAATTTCCATTGCTAATGCATTTTAGTTGATGAAATAAAGTGTGTGGGTGTGATGCTCTTTTAATTGAAGGCAGGTTATATCCACTGGAGTCTTGCCAATATCAAGCTTATAACATTAAAGTTAAGTTCTTATGTATGGTTTGTGTAACAGGTGTCGCCCAAGTGCTGAACAGGCTCGATGGACAACCATTCAATGATGCAGACCAGCGTCTCTTTGAAGTACTACACTTGTTTCTATATCTTTTTTCACATACAGTAGCTCATGGTATATCATATTCTATTGTAGTGGAGTTTTGAGTTAAGTAGTTATGTCTGCTTGTTGTGCTTTTCTCAGGCGTTTGTGATCTTTTGTGGACTGGGTATCAACAACACCATCATGTACGACCAGGTGAAGAAATCCTGGGCCAAGCAGTCTGTGGCTCTGGATGTAAGAACACAACATTATTCAATTTCCTGCCTCACATTACAATTTGAAAATGAAAATGTGCTATTTCCTTGTTTTGAACAAGACATGTTTTTATCCACTTACATTTGCAAAAAACATTATTATGCAAACAAAGAGTTTTGACTTAAGTTGATTCTGCACTGCTCCTGCTTTACACCTCAGCTTCTTTCTGTGATGCCTGTATGCTCATCGTGTTCATGCTACCTTCATGTCCTCCCCCAGATAATATTTTTCAGTGTGCTATCTGTTCTTGTATTCCATTAGCTACAATGGTGTCTTTAGTTCATATTTCCAGTCAATATGTAAGCCCTGTGCTGAAACATTTACCCATAACTCATTGGAAACAATGGTTGCTGCGTGGCTAATATAAGGCCTCTTCTTACTTATTCTCTCTCAGGGGTCTTACGGCTTGGCTCATTTTTTAGTCTCATATTTCTACAAGAATGTACACATGAAAAAAAGTGCTGATCTCTCTTTTGTAGATAACCTTCTCACAAAGGTTTTATTGAAAATTAATGAGAGGCAGTGAAAAGCAATCCCTCATCTGCCCTGCAGTATGTAGACATTCAGCACTACTCAGCCTTTACAGTACGTTCTTACATTACAATAGGGAGCTTTCAGGTGCATTAAAGTAGTTAGCACCTCTCTGTTTCAAGATGGGAGAAGTAGAGTAAAGAGAGGTAGAGCATTTAAAGCAGAGGCACATCATGAACTTATATGTAGATGCATTGCTTGTGGCAGCACTGAATAAACATGAGCGTTTATGATCCAATAAGCAACTGGAGGTCTGTGCGAGGTATTGCTCTCAGGAAATGAAGGGAACATGGCGATGGAATCGGGGCTGACATGGCTGCTCTTGTAGACTGCTCTAGAGGCAAATGTTAACTTCAATCATCTGGAATATCCACTGAAAGGCTGTAACACCAGGGTGCAGTATTTTCAGCCATTGAGCTTCTCTAGGAACCCTACTGGTTATTTGGTTAAACTTTACTTGAAGTTACATAAATCTACATAAGAGTGACATGACATTGTCATGAACGTGTTATAAAACATTATAAACATGTCATAAACGTTTATGACATAGCGCTTCTTTTAGTGAGTGTCATTTGGTTTTGTCATGACAAGTTATGGATATGGTTATGGTTATGTTTCATGACTGTATCATGACAGTGTAATGTGTTCATGACAGTGTTATGTCACTCTTATGTAGAAAACTTCAAGTACAGTGTTAGTGGATATTTTAATTTATTTAAATTAATTTTATTTATTTATTTTATTTTTGAAAAATACAGTAATTGACACTGTCATTTTTTTGCAGGTTCTGTCTTATCATGCCACTTGCTCTAAGACTGAAGTTGACAAATTCAAGGTAACAGATATTTTGCGTTATAATCATTACACATTCACCAACCCATATCTTTCTTTTAATATTGACAGTAGGAGTCAGTTTAAAAAACAGTAGTAACATTGTTGTTGAAGGTTAAGGCCGGCAATATTCTTTATGAAGCCAGGATAAATCACACACAAGACTTCCCGTGCTATTGTGGGATCTTTATTATATTTTCTGCTGTTATTTCCCCTTGCTTTTGTATGCTTCTTGTCTATGCAATTACAGTAAAATAATGCTTGGTATCACCAAAGAAAATGGTTTCCCATTTACAAAATGAAACAGGTATTTTTTTAAAGCAAATAATAAAAAAATAAAAAAACAGTAATCTACCTTTACAGAAAACAGAGAAAACATTCATTACACCGCCCTGTATAATCACCATACTTGCGCTGACCTATCATACTTGAAGGTGCAATATCTAATACTGACAGACAATAGTGTTTAAAATAGTTACTGCAGTACAAATTCAAAATACTGGAGAGAGTTGTCTCCCCTATCCCCTCCTCCCAAGACTCGAAGTTCACAGAGGTTTCCAGGTTGAGACCGGTCAGAGCATTCATAATAATGTTGCTAGACGCTTGTCTCACATAGACAGACCTTACTCCACAGCACAGCGGAGTAGCTAACGTTAGATGCTGGCTATATTGACATAAAAGCCCGTGCTCACGTGGAGCTCTGTACCCAACTGACAGACACAGTTCCTCGGCTTAGAATTACAGTCGGGCCGCTAAAAAACCCCACAACCGACCAGAATAAAACGTTTTTAGTAATAAAAATGCAATGCTATATAAAACAAAAATACCTCAACTTTATTGCTAAAATATGGTTTACGAATTTGTTTTGTTTTTAAATAATATAAATGAAGCTGATATTTGTGACCTATTTTCTAAAACGTGTGTCTTAAGTAGGAATGAATAGCTTCAAAGATAGAGGGAAGTTGGAAAGTAGTGACAAACAAACTAAATTGCATTGTTGGTTTTGATCTTTTCATGGGATTTGTTGAAAGTAAGAAAAATATAACTTAATATATATATATATATATATATATATATATATATATATATATATATATATATATACACACACAGTATAAATATCTATATAATAACTTTTCAAGACCAAGATTATAGGAGCCCATGTTTCTGATTTTTCTGTTATAAAGTGTATTTTCCCATGGTCCCATGACATGGTGCTTTACACCCTTCACCATTTCTAGCCACTGAGGGACCATAGGCAGGCTGGTGGAATGCATATTAATGCAAAAAAACCAACTCATAAAGGGAAGTTTTCATGCCATGGGACCTTTGATTAAATGACATTTCCCACAAAGTAGAGGACAACGTGGAGTTATTTTAAATAGGTAATTACCTTTCAAAAGGACTAAATGTTTTCTGATCTGGTGATTTCTATTGAGAACAGTTTGTCCTTTATATATTGCAGTGCACACACAGTGTGGGTTACAATTTGTTATCATTAGGTTTGCTCTGGTGGTGTAAGTAATTGCCTTAATATAATGGAATTGTTTTCCTACGTCTGCAGATGTATTGCTTAATGTCTTAGGCTTTTCATTGAGTTCAATTAAGACAAATTAAAGAAAAGAACAATATTAAAGGTCCATTATGATTCTGCTAAACCCCTCTCAATTTAACAAAAGTATGATGCAAGGCATCAGCAGTAAAAGAGACTTGGATTTCTCTGATGGCTAAAGTGTAACCGTTGTCTTACAAGAAAGTAAAGTCTTGGAAATTTAGTCCATAATGCATTTATTTAACTCATAGGCCCTTCATAATTTTTCTAATTATAAAACAATCTCTTATTAATGGGAAAGAAAAAAATCTATTGCAACAGAGAGGAATTATTGGCAGCCTGTGCTCTAGACTTCATTTTCCATTTCTGAAGATCTGCGTTAGCACGCAAGTATAAATATGGGCCGAGAATTCCCCAATGAAAATCAATTAATTGTGGTATTTTGAATGGATTACTCCAATCAATCGGAAATCATTATCAATGCATTATTTATAAAGAAGAAAAAATGAAAATATCTACATTTTTAATTGGCATGACACTTATGAAATATAGATACGGCCTATTTCCCTTCACTTTTATGTGTAGGGTTTTCCCCTGTGGCCATCACCGCAAAATAGGAACCCCACTTTCCAGTGTGCTTGTGTGATCTTTCAGCCCCCTCATCCAGCAATGCGCTCCTCTTCCTGCCTTTCCCAAACTTACTTTCATAACTGCTCCACATGTGGAGCCTAACAGAGTACACTTGGCTAGGATTCCACAGAGTGCCAATGGAAGCGGCAAACAAACCCGGCTAATATTTTGTAACCCAAGGCTGTAAATTAAGAGGGAGGAGAATACCTGCTGACCTGACAGGCAAACATTTGTGAGGGAAACATCTCCGACAGCTATAAGATAGGAGAGCGAGAAAGGCTAAAGAGAACTAGGCTACAACAGATTTGCGAGGGCTTTGACTCATTGAAAGGAGATGCAGGTCAGAAAGCATTAAATGGTCATATTATAAATGGTCATATAAATGCTTACTAGAGGTAAATAAGACATATCTGCTCATTAGACCACATCGAAGATAGCAGACATGGATGCTTCAGTATGAATATGGTTAATTGGAATCACGTATGTGTTATGCGTTTTTGTTTGAATAATAATGAAGGAAAGCCGTTGATGATTACTAGGCTACTGCACAGCTATGCTCGTCAAAGAGCTCTAAAAGTAAACAACAGGGAAATTCTCCAGTAAAGCTCCCTCATTAATCTTAACTCTCTCCAAATGAGTCCTCAGAGTCTTAATTAGCATGTTTTCATATTTCCATTATCATCTGAAAGTGGCACAGCATCCTCTGACCTCTCCATCCTCTTCTGCTCTCTGAACTCATATTCTTATGTTCTCTTTCCTCCTTAATGTTTTCTCTTTTCACGATCACGATGAAAAAGGCAGCTAACATTCCCCTGGTTTGCGAGCTGGGCATCGATAAGCTCTACTTTGACGATTTCTCCCTTGACGTTGATGCCATGATAACGGCCGCTCTAAGGATGTTTATGGAGTTGGGAATGGTGCAGAAATTTAAGATTGACTATGAGGTGAGAAAAATGACTGTCTTTAATTATTTCCTTTAAATACTTGACTAAATTTGCCCATGTGTTCATCCCTCTCTCCGTCTTCGCCTCCAGACACTGTGCAGATGGCTGCTGACTGTCAGAAAAAACTACAGAATGGTTCTCTATCACAACTGGAGACATGCCTTCAACGTCTGCCAGTGCATGTTTGCCATGCTAACGGTAAAAATCATGCTGCTATAACTGTAGATGATGAGATCAGTTTTAGTCAGAGACATTCTTTAAAGAATTGAGCATTTTTAGCAAATGTTCTTACACTTAAAACAATGTTAGCAGCATTAAGGAAACTCTATGTATTAGTGCAGGACAAGTGTGTACTTAAAGGATTACGCCCCCATTTGTTGAAATAGGGCTTATCACGGTCTCCCCCAGCTGTAGATAGTTGGTCCAACGCATTTTTTGTCAAAGTGCATTCATTGTTTTAGTCCGGTGCAACACTGGCAGCGCCGCTGCTAGTTAGCTTAGCGTAGTGAAAGGAATCCAGTGTTGGCGGTTAGCATGTTGTGAGTAAAAGTGAGCCAACAATAAAACAGCAACAACAACCTAATTACTTCTTGTGGCCTGCATAGTCCCAATGTGTACAAACAGCAATGCATGTTAAGATTAGAAATTTTCCTAGTCAGATGCTGACTTGGGACAGTGCTTCGGCTTTGCGTCCACCCAAAATAGTCCAAAATCAATATCTGCCTAGGAAATTGTCTACTCCTAATCTGCATAGCTATTTGTATTCATTGTGAATACGCCGCTGGTATTCAACAAATGGTGGCATGTTCCTTTAAGTAAAATTTCTTCTTCTCAAATCAGTCATAATTTGATACTTTAAGTACATTTTGCTGAGAATACTTTAATGTAAGTATGAATTTTAGTACAGTAGTATAGATTAAAATTTTTAATGAAGGTACTTTTACTGAGTAAAACATCTTAATACTTCTACCACTGGAGGTTGGGGTGGTGGAGGGAGCTGCAGGAGCAAGTAGTGTTGGCATGAAAGTATATGAGTAAAAGTGAACAGTTATGAGTCTACACCTGCATAAATATGATTTGATGTTACTAGGCAGCTGGTTGCCGAGCAGCTGATGAATGAGCCAATGATTGTGAAGCATGAATGAATCAAGCCTGACTTCAGTGATTATTGAAATCTTGTTATTATTTAAAGGTACATAGATTAGGCATTATAGATTTCTGTTTGACGAATGTTGAAATTAAAATTAAAATTCATTATATTACCAACTGTACAAACAGCCACTTCTTTGCAGAACCAAACCAGAGATTTTTCTTTTAATAGAAACCAAGAGAATTACTTGGGCAACACACACACACACAAACACACACACACACACACACACACACACACACACTCTCTCTGAATTGATTATTGGCACTAGGAGATTCAATAGTAGTGTGTAAGCTGTCCTAGGCCCCTCCTCTGCCATGTGTTTTAATGAGTGGGCTGAGGACAGGGCTATCTTTGCTGCTATCCCCACATCGACCTATAGTGACTCACTCAGCCCATGGCCTCAGAAGCCATTTATCCAAGCTATAAAAATCAGTATGTAACTGTATTACTGCAGTCCCACTGGCTATCTAGGGGGATACTGTTTTTAGGATGCTGCTAAGTTAGAGGGGTTTTCATTGTTCTTTTTTTTCATTCATCAAATTATTCAAATTGATCTATTGTGTCTTACTGAAACATGGCTGGGCCATGAAGTATATGTTAGTCTAAATGAAGCTGCTCCTCCCAGTCATAATAATACTCAAATTCCTAGATGCTCAGGCCAAGGGGGGAGTTGCAGCCATCTTTGATTCAAGCTTGTTAATTAATCGTAAACCTAAACTAAATTATAACTTGTTTGAAAGCTTTGTTCTTAATCTTTAACATCCATCATGGAAAACACGACAACCAATTGGATTTGTGGTTATTTACCGAGCTCAAGGACCATATTCAGAATTTTTATCTGAATTCTCAAAGTTTTTATCAGGTGTAGCCGTCAAATCAAACAAAGTACTTATTGTAGGTGATTTTAATAATATGTGGACGTTGACAACAATAGCCTTAGTATTGCTTTCAACTCACTAATAGATTCAATTGGATTTAGTCAGAGTGTGCATAAGGCCACGCACTATTTTAATCACACCCTTGACCTCGTGCTGACATATGGCATCGAAATTGAAGATTTAATAATATCTCCGCAGAATCCTTTATTATCAGAGCATTCTCTAATAACTTTTGAATTCTTACTACCCGACTACACTAAAGTAAATGAGAGCTTCTACACTAGATGCCTATCTGACAGTGCTATAGATAAATTTAAGGAAGATATTCCAACAGCATTTAATTTAATTCCATTCTTCAATTTAACAGAGGAACTTTGTGTTAACTTTAGTCCCTACCAAATTAATAAATTTATAGACGGTGCTACGCCCTGCCTACAGACAACTTTAGACTCTGTTGCTCCTCTCAAAAAGAAGATAATGAAGCAAAAAAAAACTAGCACTTTGGTATAACTCGCAAAGTCGCAAATTAAAACAAATCTTGCGAAAACTTGAAAGTAAATGGCGTTCCACCAAACTGGAAGAATCTCGTTTAGTCAAGACAGTCTGACAACCTATAAGAAGGCCCTCAGAAATGCCAGATCAAACTATTACTCATCACTACTAAAAGAAAATAAGAAGAACCCAAGGTTTCTTTTCAGCACTGTAGCCGGGCTGACAGATCAGTCACAGCTCTACTGAGCCATCTATTCCTATAACTCTGAGAGGGGACGACTTTATGAGCTTCTTTAATGAGAAAATCATAACAATTAGAGATAAAATTCATCACCTGCTTCTATCCTATACACCTTCAACAATTACTGTCAAAGTTCTCTTCAGCTAAGCCATCTACCTGTCTCTTAGACCCCATTCGAACGAGGCTACTTAAAGAAGCGTTACCACTCCATTACTAGATATAATCAAAATGTCTCTATTAACCGGTTATGTACCATGGCCATTTAAAGTAGCTCTGATAAAACCTCTCCTGAAAAAAATACCCTCGACGCTGAGGTCTTAGCAAACTATAAACCTACTGTATATCTAACCTTCCCCTTTTCTCCAAGATCCTTGAGAAGGTAGACACTAATCAGTTATGTGATTTTCTACATAGCAATAGTTTACTTGAGCACATTCAGTCAGGATTCAGAAAGCATAGCACAGAGATGGCACTGGTAAAAAATATTAATGACCTTCTTACTGCTGCAGACAAGGGACTTGTCTCTGTACTTGTTTTACTAGATCTTAGTGCTGCAGTCAACACCAATGACAATATCATCCTGTTATAGACACTTGAACGTTTAGTTGGCATTAAAGGAATCGCACTAAGTTGGTTTAAGTCGTATTTATTCAATCAATCTCAATCTTGTTAATGTTAACGATAAATCCTCCATGTACGCGAAAGTTAGCCATGGCATTCCACAAAGCTCGGTGCTTGGACCAATTATTTTCTCCTTATGTATGCTTCCTCTAGGAAGCATTAGGAAACACTCAATTAACTATCATTGCGGATGACCCCCAATAATATCTATCAATCAAGCCAGACGAAATCAGTCAGTTAGCTAAACTTCAAGCATGCACAAATGATATAAAATCATGGATAACCTACAATTGTCAGATGTTAAACTGACAAAACTGAAGTTATTGTACTTTGCCCTAAACACCTCCAAACTTCATTATCTAGGGCTAAAGCTAGTCTGGATGGTATTGCCCTAGCCTCTAGCACTACTGTCAGAAATCTAGGAGTTATTTTTGATCAGGATTTATCCTTTAACGCCCATCTAAAACAAACCTCAAGAACAGCCTTTTTTCATCTTCGTAACATTACCAAAATTAGGAACGTCCTGTCTCAAAAGGATGCTAAAAACTAGTCCATGCATTTGTTACTTTTAGGCTGGACTATTGTAATTCTTTATTATCAGGATGCTCAAATAAGTCCCTTAAGACTCTCCAGCTGATCCAGAATGCTGCAGCTCGTATTCTGACAAGAACTAACAAAAGAGATCATATTTCTCCTGTATTAGCTTCTCTGCATTGGCTTTCTGTAAAATCCAGGATTGAATTTAAAATTATTCTCCTGACCTATAAAGCTCTAAATGGTCAAGAACCTGAGTGTCTTATTGTTCCACTAGAGCATTGCGCTCCCAGATTGTTTAGCCGCAGACATGGCACCCCTTCTCTTCTCTGCCTCTCTTCATAGTGGTCAGATTAATTTACCATATAATCAATAATATAATGAAACTAGAGGGAAGCAGGGCAATAGAACCCAACGAAGCACCTCTCTTTACCCTGTCTCTCTAAGTTCCTTTGATACACTGAGCTCCTTTCTCCTTTATCTTTCCATTCGTGTGCATCCAGGTTCGAGAAATGCTTGTTACTAACCAAGGATCCTTGTAAATTGTAGAGTATGGTCTAGGCCTACTCTATCTGTAAAGTGTCTCGAGATAACTCTTGTTATTAATTCATACTGTAAATAAAATTGAATTGAAATTTAATTTATATTCAATGTACTCCTCACACTTTCATTGAATAATACAATAAGAGGTGCAGCTTTAATTTGTGTATGTGTTAGTTTTCTCATTGGCCTCTTCTCCTCTGTGCCAATCAGACGGCGGGTTTCCAGGAGACTTTGACAGAGGTGGAGACCTTAGCGCTTATTGTAGGTTGTGTGTGCCATGACTTGGACCACAGGGGCACCAACAACGCTTTTCAGGCAAAGTAAGTTTCCTGCTTTATCTCTCTTTCTCTGCAACAGACACACACACACACACACACACACACACACACACGCACACGCACACGCACAAACACACACACACAACATTTATAGTGTGTTTTACCATCTGCAGCAATCTGCAGTAGTCCACCCTGGATTCAATAGACAAGTGGCAAGTTGTATAAGGCTTCTATAAGGGTCTGCCTGATGAAGAGAATGTAAACACTGCTGACTCGGAGCATATTTAGATCAGTGGCTAAACTCTAAATTGTTTGGACTTACTATTCTCAGTCCTCTGAAACCAAGATGGAAACTAGGTGGGGGCTTTTACTTAATAGTGTTTACAGTATGTCCATAGCGTTTTAACAGCATGTATGTAGTTACAATTTAGGGCACAAGAAATCATTTGTGATCAGTGAAGAGTTTGAAGTCCACCTTTTTATTTAAGATCATTGTCCATACAGTTTATGTATCTATGAAGAGGGCAACAAGTCCTAATATGTTCACCCAACATGTGATATGAACCCCCACTACAGTTAAAAGTCTGCACTTCTACCTGATAGTCATTTTTTCATTTTAAATTCAATGTGCTGGAGGACAGAGCCAACACAGTGAAAAACGTATTACTGTCCTAATAATTTTTGACTACAACGGAAACTATATCCAAATTAACCCCAAATTTAGTAAAACCCTGACAATTTGCATTGTACAAATGGCAAACGGAAAACACAAAATTAAAGCAAACTTTAAAACCCTGGATCACATGCCTCACCTTCAGTACACCAGACTTCAGATTAAATTAGGATAATTTTCAATGTTGAACATCTGAATTTCAGCTGCAGTTTAGGTTATAGGTCTCCAGCTTCTTTTATTAGTGAGCCATGAGTTGAAGACACAGAGAATTGGTGAGGGAATTACAACAGACTCAATAGCAGACCTTTTTCTCCCAGTATGTCTTAAATGCTGATTATGTTATCTGTCTTCCTGATCCCTGTGTGTGCTTTTTTGTAAACATGTGTATGTGTGTGTGTGTGTGTGTGTGTGTGTGTGTGTGTGTGTGTGTGTGTCAGGACGGGCTCAGCCCTTGCTCTGCTTTATGGGACCTCAGCTACACTGGAGCACCACCACTTCAACCATGCTGTTATGATCCTGCAGAGCGAGGTGCACTATGTTCCAATATCTGCTGCAATGCAGTTACCATGAAGCTTCAGCTAATGCCGACCACTGCATGTTGTATTGTATTGAACACATTCAAATTGCATATCAGGCAATTTCAAACACCATGAGAGTTTGTGTGGACAAATAAAAGAAAAAAAACTTGTCAGGAGAATGCAGTACCTTTCACAGCACCACCACCTGCAGCCTCCAAAACGACCATACAGATTAAAGGTTAACTACCGTTTTTTTTAACCTGGACCATATTTTCCTGTTTTTATGTATAAGTGACTGATGGGAACAACAATCTTTGAAATTGGTCCAGTAGTAAGTAAGATTGCTGCAGTAGGCAGCGGCGAAACAATCTACAAGGTAAGTTAATATGGCAACTATCCAGCTTGTATTTACCTTCACAAAAGTGCACTTTTTGCCGCTGACAGGCTTGGATTTATAAGTGTCTAGCAACATTATGGAAAGAATTTCTAAGGCGGTTGACCTTTCTGTTAAAGAGTAAGATCCTTTTTTGAAACATTAAAACATCCTCAAAATTGCTTTTGCTAAACCCACCAGACTCCCTATAAATAAACAGTAATAGAGATTGTTGCTCCCATCACTAAGACACAAAAACAAGGAAAAGTAGGGTCCAGGTTGAAAAAAGATGGTCATTACCCTTTAATCATCACATCTTTAAACAGTTTTTAAAAACTGTACATTAGAACATTGATGAAGGGAGGATTTATTGGACTGTTATATTAGACTGCATCCATGTTTAATGTTACAACTGCATTGATTGATTGATTGAATTACCTAGGTGTACATAATGAACTGGCAACTGGGGGTAGATAATATTTTATTTATTTAAAAATTGAATTAGAGAATAAACCCCTTGAGATTTACTGTATATTACATGTAATAATGGATGTTTGATATATTATGTAGTTATATGTTCATAATTATGTAACTCAGTCTGTGAACAAGCTACATGGTGATTTTATTTCACAGCAAAAATTTTGACTTGGCATAGCAGGAAAAGCACAGGTGAAAGAAATAATTACACATATTTGCTTTCATGCAGAGAGTTTGATGAGAAGATCGACACCACTCTCATGACAGATAGACGTGAGAGTAGTGTTGATCTTCTCTTCTAACTCTCAGCAAGAAAGCAAATATCCCGTAGGTCCCAAAAATGGTGAAATATTCCTTTAAAGTAACAACAAACGTAACTTGTTGCTAAAGTCCACTTTCCTAACAAGTTTGTTGTATGTTGCCTCAATGTCTGCTGTATGTGAGCAAGTAAACAAATAGCTCATGTTGCCCTAAAATCAATGTAATTAAAGAGGTAATAGAGTTGGTGGTAATTGGTTGAGAAAGACATTTTACCATGTGACAGCTTTGCATGACGTTGTAATTAAAGAAGTTTTAAGGGAGCAGCTTTGACGAGGCTTAGTAGGGTTTGTTCCAGTGGCTTCATTATCGCGGTGCTGACAACACAGTAAGCTGACAAATGTTTGCTTGGAATATCATAATGGCTTCTGTTGATACTGGGGTTGAACTACTGTTGTCCTATTAGCATATAAATGAATAATGTGGCTAATTCAAGAACAAAGCCCACGATTCAATCCGCAAGCCCACACAAATAATTAATTTAAAACTTTTATACATCCCTCACTTGTATCTCTCAATTTTCTCTCTCAATTCTCACTTCCTGTTTTACCTGCCTCCCTCCTTTATCCGCTCCAGTTGAGAAAGAATGAGAGAAGTGCTTTGTGTGTCTGCCGTTCTGTAGTTTAATATTTCAGGGGAACACATGAGCTCATGAAGGGAATCACAGGTGCTTTGCACTTGGATTCGTAGCATTTAGTTTTGACAACCTCTGCTAATTTCTGCAGGTCATTATCATTCCCTCATGCTGCTCCTCTTCTATTTTCTCCACAGATATTGCTCACCATCCTCTAGAGGAGGATGCCTAAGTGGTGAATGAATGTATAATGCATGAAGAAGAGAGGCCTCTTTTAATGATAGAGAGCCTCAAGTGAGAGATTTTGCTTACTTATTAAGAGCATCTGACTTCCCTCCTCCCCTCCATGGATCCATTCAGTTTTAGTATTTCGTGTTTTCTTAACCATTGCGGTTTATTTGTGCAAATAGGCCTTTTTCAGGTGATTCATTTCCCCTTATATTATTGATGCTCAATAGTACAGTATGTATTAAATGTGACACATTGTATTGTGGGATTGTTAACAAAAAGTAGTGTAGATGCCATTAACTCGTTTGGAATTATTAATGGCATTATTTAGCGCATCAATATCTTACTCAGAATGCCGACACTCAAATAAAATGGCAGACAGTAAATATATTGTGCACTATACTGTGTAGTAAATAACCACATTTAATGATATGTTTCAACCAGTATTGTGAGCAGTCTAATATAAGGGTCAAGCTTTTAATAAATAATTAAAAAAGTAGTAAGGACCTTCTGTCAAGTAAATGGTACCCATCCGAAACATATTGAATAATTCATGCAGGGACTAGAAGTTCCTTATTTTAGACACTTTGTGTGGGATTAGAAAATTTGTTTGGAAATTCTTTATCATGTAATCTCTGTATGTGTCTCCACAGGGTCACAATATCTTCTCCAACCTCTCCTCCACAGAGTATAGTGACCTGATGCAGCTGTTGAAACAGTCGATTCTGGCCACAGACCTCACACTTTACTTTGAGTATGTTCTGCTAAACACCACACTGCTTATTAAGCTGTTAAATCTGCTGGTAGCGAGATGTAAACAGAACTTGTCTGACTTCAGTGTACAAACTCATTTACAATGAAGCATACTAATGCTATCTTAACAATGTTTACTGCACATTTTTTTCATAATACCACCCCCTTGTGGACTGTCTGTCATTTACACCTATATATAGATGTCTTGTTTTTTTTTTAGGAACAGAAACACTTTCTTTGAACTGGTCAGCAAAGAAGAGTACAACTGGAATGTGAAGGCTCACAGAGACATGTGCAGGTAATGTCCTGGCCTGCTCACACAAACAAGGTGTCTCTAAATCTTTAATATTATGAATATTACATGAAATAATTTGTCGGGTCCCCCTAAGATCCATGATGATGACAGCGTGTGATCTTGGTGCTGTCACTAAACCTTGGGAAATATCACGCAAGGTGAGAAATACTTTCTTGTTTATTAAATGATTGTATTTCTAAACCATTCATCTCGAGCTGAAACAATTGACTGATTATTTGATAGTTGTTCAAAAGAAGAAAAAAAAACTATTTTGATAAACAAACTCCTTTTTTTAAGGAAAAATGCCAAACATTCTCTAGTTGCCGCTTCTTAATTCTAGGGATTTGCTGCTTTTCTTTGTCTTGTGTGATTCTAAACATTTGGGGTCTTTGATATCACTTAAGGTACTTTTCTTACATTTAAAGACAAACAAAGACTTAATTTAGATAATAATTGGCACATGAATCAATGATAAAAAGCTCTACATTGACCTTTCTTTCACCCCAGGTTGCAGAGTTGGTGACCAGCGAGTTCTTTGAGCAGGGCGACAGGGAGAGATCAGAGCTGAAGCTCACGCCGTCTGTGAGTACATCCAACCAACTCTGATGTTTGTGCTTTTTGCAGTTTGTTTTGTGACCTCCACTGAGCTGATGACGCCAAGATATATTTTCTCCCCAGTTCCAAAACACACTGACTGTGTAGGAAACAAGAGAGCTTGTGTTTCGTAGGGTAAGAAAAGTAAATTGTCAGCTTGACCGCTCCACTGCCTTGCTGCTGTGTCAAGGGCAAACTGTGGGCTGTGTAACAATCATTCTTAAAAAAAAAAAAAACTCCTCCTACACAGGATTCAAATAAAACAGTGACCTTTCTGTTCATTCAGTTGTAAACACACAAGGCATTTCGGTGTATTGGAGCTCTACTAGCTTTGACTTGCCGAGATTATAAATTGTTTTTTTTTTGTCTCACATAAAAATAGCACAATAATAATAGCAGGGAAAGACTTAAGTCTTAATGAAGATCTTAATTGATAACGTAGGCTATTCAGACTGTCATCAAAGCCACAGACCACCACAGAGAATGGGCTGTGTGTTTTATTCAGGAACTTTGAAGGCTGAACTGCGTTACAAGTCCTTAAAGGGGAAAACAGCTTTCTGAATGCAATTAATGGCTGTTGACTAATCGAGCCACACCACATTGCCTCTCCTCTGAAATAACTAATGCGGTAGCCTCAGGCTTGCAGCTTGTGTCAAACCTTTACCGCTCTGTGTGTGTGGGTGTTGGAAATTAAATATTAACTTTTAACTCGTAGCCCAGTAACTATCTCTGAAGCACAGCCTCAGTGGAGCCTCTTAAGATGTGGCTGCAAAAGAACGAGGTAGAATAGAAAATGTATGTGGAATAAACTCACTTGTCTTGAGAACTGAGGGAGACTTTTCTTAGTAACAGCTTCACTTTAGGGCTGTAAGGCTTTTTTTTTGGTGAAAAGGATCCCCTTCCTCCTTCTTTTTTACTGCACAAATGTAGGTGTAAATAAATTCTAACTTTGGTGTTTCAGGCCATCTTTGATCGAAACAGGAAGGATGAGTTGCCAGGGCTCCAGCTGGAGTGGATTGATGGAATTTGTGCGCCGCTGTACGAGGTAAATGCTTGAAGCTTTGCTGCTCTCTGGCTTACATTGTGTTGCGCTTGTCACACAGACACACAGACACACAGACACACACACACACACACCTGCCTCTGACATCAGTAGTCACTGTCCTTCCTCAGCTATTGTCCACCTCACTGAGCAGCAGCAATGAGCCTGTAACCAACAACTATTCAACTTATTCTTTGCAGTAACAAAAAAAAAATCATTTTTTCTGGAAAGCCCTGAAACGTCAAGGTTGCATCCTGTTCTTTTGAGAAAAGCAGAATGAGTGTGCACTTTCTGATTGCAAGACAGCTTAGAGGCAGCGGAGTGTGTGAACAGAGCTCTGATATTAGTTGGGTTAAATCCACTGAGTAATACAGTGTACTTTGGGTTTTACTACACAGTAATGAAATAAGGACTAGCTCTTGACTGCCTTTCTTCTCAGGCACAGATGCTGTTTTTATTGTTGGATCCTGGCCGATCATATGTCAGGTTCAGAGTTAGAGCTAGTGGTGAAATCTATACTGTGTCCTTGTCAGTACAGTAATGTGGGTGCGTGTGTTTCTGAATGACGTCAAGAGAGACTCACCTGCCCCTCCCACTGCTAGCAGCAGTGGCTGTGTGGGAGAAAGACGCAGGCTGACTTACTGAGGAGATCAGGTCTGTTAAGAGATGAGGCTACTGAAGCTAAATTTATGTAGGCAAACCGTTGTAAAGGGAGTGAAGGATAAAATAGTTCATTCATTATTAGAGCTTTTGCACTTTTAAACTCCTTCCTTTTTATGGTAGGCTACACTGTAACGATTTTTTTGTAATTTTAACAGTATTATACTGCCATAAGGGCATTAATATGAGGTAATGGTTAAATGCAGTACACAACTACTGACCACTAAGCATTGTGGAAAAATACAGCTACTTTTTACAGTAGTTACTGTTTATCAATTTACAGTAATACATTTGCGTGAAGGAAATGCCAATAGGAATAAGGTGTTTTTAAAAAAAGGGTAAGGGCACTGCTTTGTGGGAGGTTAAGTCAACGAGGGAAAAGACAAAACAAATGATTTTGTGCTTTAGCGTTAGCCAACTCAACTATCTAGTATCCCTAGTTAGCTAGCGGTAGCTAGCAAGCTTGTTAGTGCTCATATTACATTTTATATTGTCACTTTCATACAGTGTAACATTAGGTATGTTTGCATAATATTACTATGGTCGTTTCAACCCTTGGTAACGGTTCATAAAGTTGCTCAGCCAATATCCGTTAGTTGTAATTTCCAGTCCAAAGGCAACAAAGGGAGTGATGTAAGCATCCACTGCTTTCCTCACAAGAAGAAGTCGGTCCAAAACAATGGGATCTATTGGTCCACTTCTCTAACTGTCTATGGATAGTCTTCATTTTCATGTTATTGTCCTGTTTTAAGCCTATGAAAAGGCTGAACGGCAGACGTGTTCCTCTCGCTGTTACTAAACTGTCAAAACTTAGCCGGTACGTTGGAAAAACAATAAACCTAGCTGGTACAACCAATACACGTCGCTACCCAGAATGCATGAGACGTAATTAACCATAGCGGCCCACGAGTGAATGTGAGTGAGTTTTTTTGGAGTGTCGTTTTTATAGCTGACATTAATCCTATAAAGCCAACATGTGGTACTAGTCTGGGTACTGTGAATGCTAATATAATAAACAATACGTATTGTAAATGAAGATACAATATTATGAATAAGTAGTGTATTCATATTCAGTAATAGTGTACTACTGTAAATGATGATACAGTAGTAAATAAGTACTGTAACTTAATTTACAGTAATAGGGTACTACTGTAAATGATGATACAGTGATAAATAAGTACTGTAAATTCATATACAGTAATATGTACTACTGTGAATTACTGGCATCCTGCTGCCAGTAAGTTACTGTCAAATCTACAATAGTCTTTTTACAATGTACCATCATATTAAACACATTAATCTTAGTCAATACGAGTAGAAAACAAACAAGAGAACATTCATCAAATCTATTGAATTATCCCAGGAGTAGACTTATCTGTGCAGAGCTATGCTTTTACCATTGTTACAGTCTGTGCAGTGTAAAGCATCAAAGCGGTGTATGTTATCTGCGTGGGGGGTTTATCTTCATGTCGTCTCATGTTAAAGGCTATGTTTGGAGAATGCAGATATGGAGCTCGCGATAATGCTGCTGCCAATTACACTTGCAAGGGGGAGAACAAGAGGAAGTTCAGAGGCGGCGGGGTTAATGTCCGTGGGCGGAAGAGATCTCATTCTTGATCTTGCTGATCTTCTCCTGGTTGGGGCTCGCTACTGTGTGGAATATTAATCCCCCATTATATAACCTTCCCTCTTTACACACTCCATGTGACAGACTCTCTCTCACTTATTCTTCTTCTGAGTCTACCTCAGTGTAATAATGATGCATGCGCAAACCAATGACAATGTCCAACACATACAAAAGAGAAAGAGGGAAAATTGTTCTCCTTTAGAAAAATATCTTTTTTTAACCCGCAAATGAGACAAATCCATATAAGAATAAGACATCAGCTGTCTGTAGGCCACATGCCATCACAGTGTGATATTATTTTCATTAACAGTTAGCCTAAAGATAATTTCATCTCAAGTAATCGTTTAGTTTATCAGATATATTTTTCTACCTAGAGAAGGGCCCCACTGAGATTAAAAATCTCTTTCACAGGCTTGTGACCTTCTGGTCACATAACATGTAACACAGACTTATTGTGAATTATAAAATACAATATTCTATAATTTTGTTGTTATTGGACTGTTAAATTACATAATTGGTGTCCAATTGTCTACTCTAAGACAAAAATCTGAAATTCAGTTTCCAACACATAAATACAGCATTATATCACACTGGTCACACTGTCCATATCTTAACATATTCATATCTAATCATGGCTGTGCGCTGCTCTGCCCCAGATGCTAAACTGCTTTTTGTTCTCTTATTACTTGTACTCCCTGTGTGTGCAATGAGAATAAAGTTGAATATAATTTATATCATATGATGTATACTGTATACCATAAGACATTTTTAAGAATAGTGAAAAATGCCAAAGCTGATGTCTTCAAATAGCTTGTTTTGTCCAATCAACACACCAAAAGCCTAAAATAACTAATTTGTAACAAAATAAGACAAAAAAGGCAGAAAATACTCCAGTGTTTAAGACACTGGAACCAGTAAATGTTTGTCCTCTTTGCTTGAATAAAGACTTTAATAATGATTTGATCATCAGCTAAATGTTTCAGCTCTACATTACAATACAGTACACACACCTATAAAACCAGATGTGTGCAAAAACACAAAAACAGTCCGATTCCATGAACAGGCATTGATTGTATCTCAAAGGACAAAAATGGATATCGATATTTATGGAAATGCTGTTCCACAGCATTCTAACTAATGTTGTTTGGTTCTTTATTATTTTCATGAAACGTTTGTATCACACCAATCAGAGCGTAAGAATGATCGTGCATTGATAAATGCAGCGGCAGGAAACAATCGGAATTTAATTATCGTGACCCAATAAATTATCGGTTTTGAGGCCTTGCCCCTACTATTTACAACATGGCCAGACAGAATCTGCATTTTTTCAGAGGTGGAGATTGATCCCTGACATCTCAGTTTAATTTGCAGGAACGTGTGTCCTTTTTGGCAACCTAAAAACTGGTGTTAGACTGTAGGAAGAATGCATTATAGAAAGAGATCCCTGATGCGGTCAACAGTGTTGCCGTATCGGACTCCAGGTGAAGTTTATTTAATTTGTACATCTTTGACATATGTATTCTCCTAATATTAATATTTAGGCATATATTGCAATCTCTAAGGCTAACATGTAGATGTACCTATATTTTAATAAACACACGGTAGCGGAGTTTATGCAGTGTTTTTTATTTTACGCACGTTTTTTTTCCGTGAGTCAGAGCCAGGCAACAGCTGTGAGGGAGAGCACGTGTCCTCGGGCTTTGTTCTGGTCAAGCACCCACACAAGTAGCTAAATTGTTTGTATTAATTACTAAATTCACTTTCTGAATATAATTGCAATTAAAGTTCATTAATTGGCAGCTGTGATTAATTGTGTTTCTCCAAGTGTTTATTTATTTAGTTATTTATTTTAAAGATTTATTTTTAAAGATTTTTGGGGCATTTTAGGCCTTTACTTCCATAAGACAGATAAAGACATCAAAGGGAGGAATCAAATGCGGCAAAGGGCTGGATGTGCGCCTGCTCTACCAACTGAGCTAACCTGGCCATGTGATTTCTCAAAGTGTAACAACACATTTGAAATCCCAAACAATACACAATCCCTAATACGTACCTATTTATTTTATTCATTACAATGGCTTCCCAATTTTATATAAATATAGACATAAATTATGTATACACACTGTATATACACATACACTGTATATTTACACACTGTATATACACATAAATATACACTGTATATACACATGTGTGTGTGTGTAATGTTTTGGTATGTGGGACCCATGGGCAGTTTGAAAAAGTTAAGTTTCAAAACCACTAACATTTTCTGTTCCTAAGGTGTGAGCAGATTTTTATGAGTGCTCAAGAAGAGAAACTGCAGTTTAGTAATCCTTCTCCCTGCCAGTGTGCAGTGTGTTTTAAAATAAAAAAAATAAAAACATTAGTAATTTATTAAAATGGTGGATGACAGCTTTGACTAAGTTGCCACTTACAGTTCAACACTGACCAATGACAAAGACGACTTATCTCAGACATACATGTGTAATCACTAAAGAACAAATATTTCATTGCTGTAAACTATCAGGCTATGCTGTATGTTCTCTGTGTTGTTTCATTTGATTTGTAGTGCATTTGATGAATCAAGTGCCACTTTTCTAGCCTCAGTCTCATGTTTTATCACTACATTCTAGTCACAGAGCTAAGCATTCAGTTTTCAGGAAAAAAAATACCTGGCGATATTTGAAAAAACACAAAAGGCGATTTTAACAAAAGTAATTATTCTGAATGTGTATCTCTTCTAACCATCTGGATGAAAACATTTGCCGCACGATAACGAAGATGTTTAACCCTGTTTTTCAAATTGTGCTCAAAGGCAGAGCAGGATACCCAGGGCTTGCTTTATACTTATTGCCATTTCTAGCCACTGGGGGACCATAGGCAGGCTGAGGGAATGCATATTAAGGTAAAAAAAAAAAAAACTCATAAAACTCATAAAGGGAAATTTTTATGCCAAGGGACCTTTAACATTATCATTGTGAGCAAGTTAGCATGCTGATGTTAGGATTTAGCTCAAAGCCCCACTATACCTACATACAGCCTCAGAGAGCTGCTAGCTTGCCTGTAGGTTCTTTCAAAATATTACATAATATTTATTTTTAAGAAAAACAAATGGCTCCGTGACTTGAATGTAATGGTACAAATGACAGGGCACACACTGGGGCCTCTGCTTCTCGTGCTGATCGAGTATTCTTATCTTCCTCCCCTTTCTCTCTCTCCCTCTAGACTCTTGTCAAGTTGAATCCCAAACTTCAGCCAATGGTTGACATGATCAAAGTTAACAGGGCCAATTGGGAGGAACTGAACAGGAAAAGACAGTGTGTCCAGAGTGTTTCTGCACCTTTGAGCCCCTGCAGTGGAGACAGTACAGAAACAAGTGGCTGCAGTGTGGCCAAAACAGGCAGCACACCCTGCTGCAGCGGCAATGCTGACGGCCCACCATCTTAACCTGTTAGTTAGCTTCTGACGCCTTCTCTGAGCTTGTCTCTTAGGCTTACTTCCTCTTAAATGCAGCCTGCAACAGAGGCTGTGCAGTGCATGCAGAGGTTCTTGGGCTCTGCTCCTCTTCGCTTTTGCTGCTAGAGATGAGCTTTAAACTTGAGTACGGCGCTATCATGGAGGTTTTTTGGCTCTCTTCAGCCTTCCTGTGCTGCAGGCCGACCAAGTTGTGTTTGGCAAGCTTATCAATGCAGCTACAAATCAGCTGATGACAGCACGTCAGAAAAGAAGCTCAAACCACTGTGTTGACATGTCAACAAGTAACTGTTCTGGGCATTGCACAGATATTGGAGAGGAATGTTTGTCTCTGCTGTGGTTTGTTTTGCTCTTGGTACCTCCTCGTTGCTTGCATTTTGTCGGGGAAAGGGTATTTTTTGTAAATCTGTAAATAGGCTATTAATTTATTTACAAGTGCTGTTTAAGAACATGTAAGCTCTGGATTGCAATGTGGCTGTAGAATTTCATAAAGATAAGGATGTTCAGGAACAGCAGGACCCTTGACAGGGCTTGCAAGGCAAATTGAGTGTTCTGTTCCCTCCCTTCCTGTGCCTTGTTTTAAGATCCTAATGAAAAATGCATGACCTCCTCATCAAGGTTCTTAGCTAGTATGGAAATCCAAGTTGAACCATGACGTATTTTTGTCATAATTTATAAAGACCAATGACTGTAGTTATGTCTTGACCCCATGTTAGCCACACAGCATTACTATTATTGTATTCATATAGAAATCTATTTTGCCCAATTTTATAAATGCAGGGTTTCAATTGTCACACCACAAACACACACAATGTGCCTTGATGAAGTTATTCTACTATCACATTAATTTCTGCAAAGATTTCATCTACTGATTTAACATTGACAGACATAAAATAATGTTAAATTGCATACAAACTTACTAAACTACTTTGAAAAGAATAGTTTTGATATTTTAAGAAATACACTGCATTACATGATGAGACCACACTCATATCTGTCTCCTAGATAAAGCTACAGCCAGCCAACAGTTAGCTTACCACAAAGACTATAAACAGAGGGAAACAGCAAACCTGTCTCCTGAACAAAATCCACCTGCCAGCACCTTTTCATTTACCGTACTACACACCGCCACCGACTTGAGTTGCAAAAAAGCCAAGGACACTTGTCCAAAATTACGGGAAGCTTTTTGACGCGTTGCCGCTCTGATGTGGCGGCGTTCTCTGTTTGACCGGGAGAAACACATGCAGCCAGCCAGCAATACACTGACAATACAAACCTTTTAACATATATAATGACAGAAGTTGTACTGTTAAGTAGTCGCAGCGGGGTCTGTTAGCTCGCTCGTTAGCCGCTGAGCGGTAGCGGCGTGCAGGCAGAGCGAGCAGCCGCCAAACTAAACCTATTGACCCGTGCAGGACTTCACTATAAGCGGACCATTAGAGACGATGTGGCCAGCAGGTAATGTTAACTGGTCCCTAAGTACAAACAACGTTATATTATAAACAATAGGTACCCAGCAACGGCGATTATGAGCTTGTCCTCAGAATGAATGTTTTGGTAGGAACGAAAGTTTACATCGTATGTTTCTCCGGGATCAACCAGCGCGTTAGCCGCTGACTGCCGCTGAACCGCGTCATAGCTCATTACCATAAAGTTGCAAAATTTCAACTCTCTGATTGACGCTCAACACGCTCAAAACGCAACGCCGACAGATTTGCTGCTCCTTGCAGCTGAGAGAAGCCGGCTTTCATTGAAAATGAATAACTTCCGGTAACTTTAGACGCTCAAGTCGGCGGCTGTGTGAATGTCCGGTTACAGAAATCGGACTATTTCTTGGCCAGGACACTTTCTGTAGCCGCCCCTGGTTGTCAGGCAACTTGTCTGAGCCATTACCCCCTAGTAAAACAACAAATTGTAATTTTTTACTCTTTGGTTTTTGTACAAAGTAAAAAATCACATAAAATGTTAATTTGAGAGCTTTAGTTGTGCTGCTAGGTAGATTGGTTACGTTTGGTCAAAGCAAGGCTAACTGTGTTTCCCTCGATTTATGGTCGTTTTGCTAAGCTAACCAGTAGCTTTATATAATATCTAACTTGCCGCCAGAGAGTAAATAAGTGCATTTCCTAAAATGTCTGACTTTTGCTTTAATCTGACTTCTGTCCTCACAAACTTAAACAGCTTTTATAATCTTCAAAAGAAGACTGAGACAATGAAACTTGTATACTGAAGTGCCCATGTAGTCAAAAGTTATTATTTTTGAAATTATTATTATTATAATTATTATTTCTGGGTGGGGATATGCCTTATGAATTGTGTTGTAGCTTTGTTAATTGGAGTTTAAAACGTGACTGTGCACATTGTGTGGCATGGATCTGTGTGCTCTACTGTATTTTAGTTGAAGAGCTAAATTGAAGTTGACCAGAAACATTTTGAATTGCATGTTTTATGCAGTATTAAATTCAACCACTTACTAAGGATGTAGCAAACATGTGAGCCAACAAATACCTTGTACTTTGACCTTTATCAGCAAACCCATCATATCATCGGAAATGCATGATTTAAATTATATTGCATCATGTTACGTGACTTATGATATATCTCTGTTCTATTTTTCTATTAGGCCTTCAAATGTGGCCAAACTTCTACTTTGTCTTTTTTGCAATGTAACATGCTTCTTGTATTTCTTCTTTCCTCTCCCAGTTGGGCTCTTGATTTATTTACAGCTGGCTAAACTGAAAGACAACTAAGGCATGAAAAGGCAAATGTGCAATGTTTCTGTTCACAGTTTGAATAAAAATTTGCTGCTATTTGTGTTCAGGGTTTTTTTCCGCCGCAAAAGTACATTTGCACAAGTATTTGAGATACGGAAACACTTTACAATAAGGTACACAAGAAAAGGGTAGTTACTGTTCTTGAAAGGCTAACAATCGATTTGTTACCCTTTTTCGAAAGGGTAGTTTCCCTTTTTCAGAAGGGTAACAAATGATTAGTTACCTTTTGAAAAAGAGTATCTACCCTTTTGAAAAAAAGTAACTACCCTTCTGGAAAAGGGTAACTACCTTTTGAAAAAGGGTAACTAATCATCCGTTACTCTTTCCAAAACAGTAATTACATTTTTTTGTGTACCTTTTTGTGTTACCGTTGGTTATATCAAAAATGGATTTTAAAACAAATGATGGATCTTATAATATGTGATGTATTGTTATGGATTAAACTACCCAACAGTATATTAAACTGATGAAAGTAGCTTCACCTCGACCATCTACCAGGGATGAAATGAGAACCAGAATATTATAAGTAAAGGTAAGTAAGTAAAAGTACTGTTACTTTAAAAACAATATTCAAGTAAAAGCAAACATAATTGTGTAAAAATGTAGACTTAGTTACTTAGATCAAAGTAAAAAGTACATTATGTCAATTAAAATACTGAGTAAACGTTACTGGTACTTTTTTTTAAGTTATATGATGATACACCAGGCTACTATAATATAAATAACATCTTCGGGCTACAAAATAAATTGCATTAACTGTCAAAAACATACAAAAGTGAACAACATCTGAGCACAGAGATCATGCCACAATATAAATTCCAGAGCAGCCACAAACACACACACACACGCACACATATACACACACACACGAACACACCCACACACACATACACACGCACACACATACACACAGTTAAACGAAAACAGAGATGCAAACACAATGCTATAGTTACTAGGCAACACAGCGGTTGCTCTCATATACAGGAAGTTACAACGATAACAACTATGAATTGTTTTTTTTGTTGTTGTTGTTGTACTAACCTGTCCGGATGTCATTTGTGAGTCTGGAGCACCTCAAAATTCTCCACTCGGTTCAACTTCCTTGCACTTTCATTCTCAATGCATTATAAAGCCAGGCCACTCAGCCTGTCTGGTACCAGTTTAACCAGTCCACTCAGCCTGCCTGGTCCCACTGCGCTCCTGAAGGTTTTCAAACATTTGGAGCTAAATTATGCTTAAATCTGCACTCACAAACAGCAGAAAGGCCTCACACGCCTCACGGACGGTAAAAGTTCCGCAGTGAAAACAGAAGTCACCGCTGGAAGTCCAGGAACATGTTAGCATTTAGCATGTTAGCTTGACTTGGCCATTACCTCGGTGTTCCCACATCTTGGGTGCCTTTAATCGATTTAGGTCACCTAGCTGCTCACTGGGGTCAGGCCCCCGGTCCAACTGCACACCCACCCACTAATGCGGCCCGTAAACGTAGACGTTTATCGTGTGTTTTACGTATATTGCCCTCCTGCGGACGCATACACACCTGCAGCTTCTTCTCTGCTGTAGCTGTTGATTAATCATCTTTCTTCTGCTAAATTCTCAAGCAGTTTATCAGGGCTTTTCCACGTGACTTTGTTCTTACTCTGTAACTTTATATATATATATATATATATATATATATATATATATATATATATATATATATATATATATATCAAGTTACAAAGATATATATATATATATATATATATATATGTAGAGAGCGAGAGAGAGAGAGAGAGAGAGAGAGAGGTAGGTTAACTCCTCGACGCATCGGGCCCGGATTCGACTCCGACGTGCAGCCCTTTGCTGCATGACTATCTCCCCTTTCATGTCTTCAGCTGTCCTGTCAAATAAAGGCCTAAAAAGGCCCAATAAATGTGTCAAAGTACAACCCTTAAGACAGAAGTGCAAGTACTGATTTATTAGTTTTTTTTATTGATTATAGCCAACTCTAATGACTATACACAAAACTCACTTTCAGCCCTGCAAACTATGTCGTATTTCTATATTGCAGTATTGCTACGTAGCAACATAGTACTTGACCTGAATACTTCCTCCACCACTGCATTTGCCATTCAGTCCCAAAGAACCTATTTTCTAAACCGTCTCTTTCAGTAGGCCTACGTAGCCTACAGTATTTTTTCCAGTGCAATGCTGACCTCATGTGGAGAAATGCATCTGTACACATAAAATGTATCAATGAAATCCTGAAGGTCTACACACAATTCATTGAAAGGATATTAGAATGATGCAGCCACGTTAGAAAGGTAAAACAAGAAAATAGGAATTGGGTGCACATACATTAATCTGTATTCAATATTACAATTCCAAAGACTACAGTGTTATATCAAAGATGTCGATGTAATACGTATATCTCCTGCATTTGTTCACAGTCCTCTTTATTAAGCTAGTGTGAGGAGTGGGATAACTGCAATGCACTTCATTGTCCAAGGCTGAGCTCTATGGCTGTTGATAGGTGGCAGTGACGACAGTAAGCAGTGTGTGGGTGGTTGTGTGGGTGAAGATGACTCCCAAATGAGCCTGTGTTTAAAAAAAATGATCTTCCAGTCATAAGCAAAAGACACTGTGTTGAACTCCTCTGTGCTGTATTACTTTGAGCTTAGTGTGGCGCAGGTCCAACAAAACCTGCTGTCAGATTCCCACTGACCCTCTTTGCACAGTCTGACAATAAAAGCTATTACTGAAGAGCTGAATTGGAAATGATGTATAAGAGAGGGAAGGATTATATTGCTCTCTGAACAGTGTTGTATATTGCTGAAAGATACAGTACATCCAACAAATGAGATTTTTTAGTTCAATTTATTGCACAAACAGACACAATGTAGTCAGATGTTACGTTGTTAAGAGAAGTGGAAAATAACAAAATAAGGTACATCCATAACGTTCAAAATCTCTCGCACATTTTTGACACCGAGGTAAAATGTCACATGATGAGGTCCTACTAAGTCCTTTTATGTGTGGGGAAATATGAATTAAAAAAGGACAAGGTGGTCGAGGAAAATCTCAACCACACATTAGGTAAAAAAGGCAAGCTTCATCAGCAAACAGCTCTCTTAAAGTTTTACTTTGCTTCAAAACCAATGGTGACAATGGAACACAACTGATATTACATTGTAGTACATTACAGTATCGGTTCTAAAAAACCTTTACACACTACAGATAACAAGGGAAACTTTCAGGAAAAAAAATTCTATAAAGCAGAAATAATTCAATACAGTGTCTTTAACGTAGGAAACATGATGTAGAAAGTTTTAGCACATAGCAGTAACAAATGTCTATATTTTACAGCTCTCAGAAGGGTTATCTTTGCATATGTTGATTCAAAAATATAGTTTAGCTGTGCACAAAGTAAGTAAATGGGTGTGAAGGTCACATTGTCAAACATATGTTCACGGTATGTTTCCATGATCTGATGTGTTGAGTCTTTGGTACGACGTGAGCACCGGGATCCATAGGTCTTACAATGCGAGCGCGGTTACATTGAAGCAGGCGTGATTGAAAAAAATGCAATGTGCAAACCCAACACTTTACTTTCTTAGTAACAAACCATGTAAGGTAAACACTTTCAGTACAAAAAACTAAACACACAATATCTCTCTTTATAATCAGACTGTACTACTAGGAGGGGGGGGGATCTTGTTAAAATTTGGTGGGGCAGAGGCACACACGCACACAGTCAGTCAGTCCAGAAAAAGTCTCTTATGGCAATAGGTCAGTACAACAGGCATGAGGGCAAGTGCAGGATGAAGACAGAGGAAACATCATGTCCAGTTCATATCTCTTCACAAAGGGACTCACTGTACACCAGCAGAGTGTTTAGTAGGAGAGGAGGAAGGCAGACATTAACTTTAGAAAGGCACAGAGCTTCAGATAGCGCATTCATCTAGAACTAACCCCTAAAGAAGTGCCCCCGACACATACACAAGAGGAAAGTGAAAACAAACCGATGAATTAACCATGTTGGCAAGGATATTCAAGAAATGGTTAAACATAAGAAAATATGACAAAAATCAAGATGTTGTTGCATTATATCTGGTCGCATCATGGCTGCAGCTCCAACAACAGCAAATATGAGCTTCACTGTGAGTGACAATGATTGTTACAGCATATTAAGTGCAAATTAATGTAAAAGAAAAGGTTTGGGTAAATGAATAGATGGCACCGAATGATACTTTGATGGAAAAAACAACATTGCTGTCCATTTTCAATTCACATTTAGTATCTATCAATCCAAAATGCACAAGGTGCTTTTTAGAAAAAAGTGAGATTAAGGTGAGCTGGAAATTAGATGAGGTTCCTGTTGCCGAAGATGTTTTTGGGGTCCACGTAGTTCTTGACAGACTTAAGCATCCCCAAGCCAACATCCGAGATCGTCTCTCTCATCCACTCCTTCCGAAGTTTCCCCACTGAATGACAGAGGAGAGAAAATAAATAAATAAATAAATAAATAAATAAACAAACTCAAGGAAGAGGACCGAAGGGGAGAAATAGAGGAATCGGCACGGCTGATTGCTCAGCGGGCTGCTGGGAGCCAATCAATCTTGTGAGAGTGAGTGAATAAACAGAGGGTGATAAATGCTTTTATTCAGAGAGGAGAAATGTTTTGCATGGCATGATTTATGGAGCTCAGCAGACTATCAAACTCATTAGGCTCTGTGTGTTCCCAGAGGAGGGGCCGGCTGGCGGCTGTAGCGGGCCGTCCCCGGCTCCCTCGCTCTTTGAGCCACCACTCCCCTCTGTTTCCCTCCCTTCAGAGTTGCTGGAGCGTTTGTCTGTGTGTGTGTTTCTGTCTCATTGTGCACACAAGCTCCTCCAGCTGACCTGCGAGGGGTGTTGTGCTTGCTTGTCCTGAACGCTGCTCCGCGCCCTCCGACACTGGCCTGATCACCAACAGGGTGCCAAAACCAACGGCGGCGCACCACACAATGGTCCTCTGTCAGCAGGACTTTGGCTCGCAGCCACTCTTCACCCTCACTTCTCCTTCTCCGAACCCCCAACCTGAGGAGTGAGGGAGGGTGTGGCACCAGGCCTAGTGAGTGTGCCCATTGCTTCACCAGCTGTCCAGTCTGACATACTCCATGCCGTCTGTGCCCGATAGGTTCTTAGTAGAGAGTCTGGCGCCAGCAAGGGATCTGGTGACTGCGGAGGACTGAAAAAACCTTGCTGGAGAGCCAAACTATTGTTAGAGAACTTCAAATAATATAGAAACTTAGATTTTTCTTCTTCTTTAACCATGTGTGAACTCAGCCACAATCTGTACAATGAGGAACAATTTTGAGCTTTCACATTATCCATAGCGGCTGAGAATTTAAATACATCTTTTTTTATAGATTTGTTTTGGAATTTTGCTGTATTTTATAATTGATTTAGTAGAGGCAGGGGAATAACATCCAACAAAAATTGTGACCAAGTAAAGGGGGCTAGTGCCCAGTAACCAATAAAGCCCCAGACTCATTGTGTGTCATTTGGTCTTTGGTCATTTATTTAATTGCTCATTTGTTAAGGTTGTTGAACCATTAAGGTGTATCAACTAAGGTGGGCCCGCAGTATTATGTTACATATTCCTAAACAAAGTACATTTAACACATCCAATAGCACATTTTTTTGCCCTGTCTTTAAAAGGTTAATCATGCCATGCCTAGCATAGTCAAATTGATTATTATTGATTATGATTTCTCAATAATTCGAGAGAAAATATATTTAAACAAAGAGAATTTTCAATTAAAAAAAGTCTCTGGTTCAAGTTTTTTTTCTTTCTTTTTTTTTTTTTTACATGTGAGGATTTGCTGCACTTCTCTGTTTTATATCAGTGTAAGTTGAATATCTTTTTTGGGGCTCTAGGAAATTGTGATGACACATTTTTTGGAATATCTTTATAGTGATTATAAAATAATTGATACTGTTAACAGTTGCAGCTTCAGTTGCCAGCCTGAGTTGACCTGCGGACAACATCTGACGCAGTCTGCACCTTTTACCACTAGTTCATTAGAACACTCCAGCAGCATCTGGAGACTCAACAACTCAGAGAGAAAATCAGTTTAAAAACAATAAATAGTCATTATCAAAAGGGCCTTAATTAATATACTTTACGTTGACTTCATACAAAGATACATGCTAACGAAAATGCTAACTTTAAATATGTCTATTTATAACTGGGTAAAGCGCTTTGGTAAGGCCTTGTGAGAACCTTAACTTATAGAAGTATTGTTAACTTGAAAGAAACACACAATATCTATATTCCAAAACTCTAAAAGATACATTTGAGAACAGAGCAGCTTGAAACAGGTGCTGCTCGCTGAGCAAACGCTTGAAACCAGCAGTGTTATCACTTGAGATAAGATAGGGAGGCCTAAAAAAAGGAAGGTGTATAACGGGTGTGTTCACACGCCTCTCTTTGCAACACTAGCAGGGGAGCTCCAGTGTTAATAGGACATGTTGAGGGAAGGGGCCGCCTGTTATGAGAGTCAAGCCAGGAAACCCAGATGGGGATCAGCCATGAGGCTAGTGAGGCCCATCTCCTGACAAAACAGGGCAGACGCAGGGTCAACAGGGACTCTGATACCACACAAACCTCCAGATGGTGACAGAGGGACCAATCAGCTGCTTACCAATAACTAAAAGAGTACCCTGCTCTCCACAACCTCATTCTTTTCAGTCTTTCCTCCTCCATCCCTCCCCCTTCTCTAGAAAAGGAGAGAAAACAGAAGGTGCTGGGACTGCATCATTGCCTCCATCACTGTGATAATTTACACATCTATCTTGTCATATTCTCTCTTTTTTGCCTGCTATTGCAATCAATCTCACCAGGCTAGGTCTGTGCAGCTGAGACATGCAAAGAAGAGCAGGTAGTTATTTCAGAAATGACAGATTTCTTTTTAAAAAGTGCCACATTTCTCTTGTGTGGAAAAGCCTGGGGATGCGCAGTGTGAAAAGCAAGGTGGGAACTTCACTGAATCCGGTAATTTTTCTGATTCCTAGTGCAGTAACCTGTGTGGAGGTCAGTTTGGCAAAGTAAGCGAGATTGGAGCTTCGCAGATCCATAAGGCAAGGCGATGATGCCGGGCACCCCGGGGTGGCCCTCCTACATAGGAGACTGTAGTGGCCATGCTGAGCCTCAACCCCTCAACACGCTCTCGCTCTCCCAGAGCTTCTGTGACAAATGGGGGTCAGGGCATTAAAGACAGGGTAAGGTAGAAGCCCTGCCTTTCTGTGATATGGCCGAGCCCGAGAATTGGCTGATGGATGGATGGCTCTCCTGGTGATGGATGTTCAACAACTCTTCACCGCTGCGACACTGGTGACCTAGTTAAAGAGGACATTTCTCCCAACATTCTGGCTTTCAGAACCAGCCAATAATCCAACATCTTTCTTTCAAGTGATTAAGGTTAAATAAAGTCAAAATTGTCAGTGTTTTTGTGATGGACAGCAGTCAACACATAGTGGTGTTAGCTGAGTATTATGTCCTTCAAAGAAAGAGACACAGCACTCTACACGCCCAGATTCCTTTACCTACGCCCACGCAGCAAACACTGACCTGCTGTAAATACAGGGCCATGGAAATGTATATTTCCTCTGCTGCCCTCCCACCTCACCATCCTTGACTACATCTGTTTTGTTTGATACAAAAAAAAAAAAACAGTGAAACTAGCTCCATTTGTCAAGCACTGATTGTGGGCAGACAAACCGGTCTGTCTGTGCTCAGATAGCGAGCCCCGCTGTTATTAATCACAATTACAGAGTCGGCCTCGCATGTGGGAGCTGCATCAATATCCCCTCCTCTCCTCCCCCCCTTCCCCCTCCCCCATCACCTCCCTGTGCTGCTCGGGGTGGCTGGGCCACCGTTTGGAGGTCAGTATACAGCCAGTGATAACGGCGGCATCATTTACCCCTGCCTGCCGCCTCCTTTTTTATTAGCAATCTTTTAATTTTGAACCCGTCCCCGCACTCAGGAAAAATTGTGATTTAATATCGCAGCTGATTCACTGCATACTGTTTTTGACAGGTGTGATGAATAGCCCAAAGTGATGTATGAAAACAGCGAGGCGGATGGCAATATAGATAAGGCAGCCATTTCGGTTAGCCCTGATGGGGCCCAGAGAGTTGTTTCGCCACCCTCCCTTGCTCACGCTTCATTTGGTCACTGCTGAAATGAACAAATCGCAGAGTCAGAGTCATTCGTCTGAGCCGCAGGAACATATTTTGGACACATGAAGGAAGCGATGAAAGACCTCCGACCAAATGCACATTTATAGTGCAACTGGCAACCTGCAGGCTAGCATGGAGCAGCATGCTAGAAAAGCTCGCCACCCTGCCTTTGGTTCCAAGTGCTCTGTTCATAAATTAAACTCAAAAGGAGAAGGTGCAAAAATTCTGCTTATTCATTGTTTTACGTGTGAATCATTTGCATCTGTTTTGTACATGTTTGCAAAAACAGACCCAATATTTTAGTGTGTATTTTTCCGGTTGTAGTACCTCCATGGTGATGTGACAAGCTCCCTCCATTGGCAAGGATCTCCTCTCTAGCTGCATGCTGGAAAATGAAAAAATGAAACCATCATTAATATTATATGAGACTATATTCGGACACTTACAATCTAGGGTGCTGGGGATTTAACATATCATCACATCAGATATAGTTATGAAAGTACAGGACCTTGCCATGTTGATAAAAATGAAACTGGTCATACCTCAACTTGTTCATACACATGCACTGGATCACTGAGTCCCCTGTAGTTAAAGGCAAAGTAAAAGTAGACACAGGCACCAGCGTCGTATGTCTGTGTCACCCTGTAAAACACACACACACACACACACACACACACACACAAAGACACATCAGCACCTGAACTCCAATTCACATCAATACAAAGAGTGGTGTTTGGTCAAGGCGCTCCATTTTCATAAAATAAATGCATTCTTTCCTTCATAATTGGAAGACAAATTAGGAGGTTTTGCTGTGCCTTGGTGAACCCCTGACCTCAATTCCATTCATGCTTTCCAGAAAGCGGTGGCTACGTGAAAGTACTGTCACTTTTAATAACATACATTATCAGACATTGCATGGCCATCAAATGCTTTTACTGGATCATCTGAGCCACATTTGTGCTGTAGGCAACAGCTAAATATATGTATAATAATATCAGCACAGCTCGTGTGACTGCTTCTAGATAAAAGGCAGCTTGAATTCTTCAATTGTGTGAAGAAAAAAAAAAATAAGAAAGTTTGTTGAGAATGAAATGCTTCTCCAGTTTGCATGTTCTCTCTCTCTCTCTCTCTCTGGCCTTGTTCCCTGTGGAGGAGCAGGGTGCAGATCCCTTGTTCATTTGACATGGCCCATCACCTGGCACACTGACTGCTCTAGAGGTTAAATGGACAAATCCATCATGTGACAGACTGCAGCCGGGAAATGAATGGCTGTCGCATAATCAGGCTGAGGCCTAATCTGTCCGCCATCGGCGAGCAGAAGCCTGGTGCTCTTTGACCAGCTCGCCGTCTGTTTGTCAGATTGTCCTTCTGTGCGGCTTTTGCCAACTCACCAAGGGTCAGGGTTAGGACTGGGAACACAACCTCAATATTTTTGTGTTTTCCAACAACATTATTTACCCGTTTGAGTAATAAGTAAGTAATTTGCAAAAAAAACAAATAACTGACTTAGCCTCTTTGTAAATTGAAAGTACATATTTGAGACATGTTTTTAAAGATTTATGTCTCCAGTATTATCTAATGGGCTTGGGGCTAAGTGCTGCAAATAGAGGAGCACTCAACATAAAAATACACACAAATACATACACACACACAGTAT
>NC_048417.1:14248901-14317360 GCF_013103735.1 Etheostoma cragini
TGTGTGTCTGTGTGTTAAACTTCTTGTTGTTGTCCCAAAACTCAGTGGTTGTATATGCACTTGTCTCTTAAATGTTTGATGATACCCAGGGGATTGGAGTTGTCCTCAATCAGCCTACATTTGCATTAAAACTGTCGTTTGCAAACCTGCATGTGGATAACGGTGAAAACTGCACTCCTTTGTCTTTACACTCTTGAATGATGCGTGCCTTTACGTTTCGGCAAATGTCCAACACCCTGGAAACAAAGTAAATGTTTGAATTAAAAAAAGAAAATTTAACCAGATTAAAAAAGAAAGTCTAAACTGTGATACTTGTGTATCTAAAACATAATAGTCATAAATGTAAATGTAAACTTACATCAAACTGAATTAATGAGGAATGCAAAATTATGAAAAATGTAGATAAAGACAAGAGAAGAGGAAGAGGAGAAGGAGGAAACTAACATGACGACCATAGTGGGAGAGGTTCCCACTGGTGTGGAAATGGCCGCCAGTCCTAAGCATGTGTAGCCGTGTGTGGAGGATGGGTAATGAGCCAAGCACATATGCTCTCCTCAGTGCCTGATCTCTTGGTCTCGCCCATCAGGAATGTTACACAACACGGAGCGGTGTGTGTGCGTGTGTATGTGTGACAAAATGATGATGAAACCATGGAGAAAACGCAGAACACACCACACGTGGATGTGAGATGAATATGAGGCTCATGTTGAATTTCCTCACACAGAACACACACAGATATGTCTCTCCGTGTGTGTGTGTGTGTGTGTGTGTGTGTGTGTGTGTGTGTGCGTGTGTGTGTGTGTGTCTCAGTAATGGCGTGTTTGTAGGCTGAGGAGGCAAAGCTTCCGCCAACGCAGAGCCGGTTAATTGGGGAGGCAAAGAGAAATAAAAAGGAAGTAGTAGCAGGAAGAAGAACGAGCACTCTCTTAGGACTAACTGCGTGGGAGGTGAGAAAAGAAAAATGTTTACAGCTATTTAAACTAAACAGAGAAAAGCTTACAGCTCATATAAGTGTCTTTACCTGTCCCAAGGCACAGAGGTTTCAAAGGACTCCCCGATCACATAGTAGTCCATCCCCAAGTCCTGTTCAGAATAAAATATTAACATTGGTACGCTGACAGGTTAATGCTTATTCAGTACATTTACATGCATGCACAAAACCAGGCTACTGGGGGAAATAAGGTGAGAGGTTTTACAGGTTTACATGCACTGTAACAACCTGGTGAATTAATGTTTGTGTACCGGCCAGTTACAATTAGAAGTTACACTTACAGTTAGAAAGCATATTACTACCAAAAGCCTAGTTTTGAAAGTGCATGTAAACTCCTTGCGTGTTTCTGGGAAAACCAAAAAGGCCACTGACAGCACTGACCTAAGGAGACTCTCCATTGTCATTTTGACTGCAACCACTGTGCTCTCCTCGTTGTGTAGATACCTCAGTGTTAGACACCCTGACAACAACTGTGACCAGATCAAATCAAAGCTCTCCTGAGGTCACATTCAGCAACCTTTCCGTGCTGCTCACTACCCTATCTGCTGTCAGCCCGTGTCCTCCCTCCCCGCCCCACCTGCCCATCAGCGGATGCAGAAAGAAAACCAGAGGGGTGACCCACCCGGAGGTAAGCGATGACGAAGGTCAACATGTAGCCCCTCTGCCCATTGTCCTCTCCAGCTGCCAGCCCCCTGAAAACAGATAACAGGGTTAATATTTAACAGCTCTTCTCTTTTAGCTTTGTTGGTCAGACCTTCCCCTCACAACAGCTGCCTGGGAGCCTGTCAATCCAACAATGTACAGATCAATGAAGCTATGCTCTGTGTATCGCCACAGGTCAGCCACACATCCATCACCTGCAGTGGGTAATCAGATTTTCATCTACCACCCAAACTAATCAGGCAAAGCTCATTAGAAAATCTCTATATTGATTTTCACCATTCTTCCTGTTTCCCCAACACCACAAGAAAATATTCCTCACAGAACTGCAACAATCCATCACTGGCACTTGATCTGATGGGCGATCACGATTTATTTTTAATAATGCAATAAAACAGAGGATGCTGCATGTAACTGACAAATTTCTTATGATTTAATGGCTGGCAGTTACCAGGGCAGTGCTCCAAATACCTGCAAGCCTGGGCACTGAGCCAAAGCATAACACCAACAGTAATATATAATCAATAGGCTTGACCCGGCAAGAAATCCCTGAAATCACCCAGTAAGGAGTACTGAGGATCCACGGTTTGTCCCCTGTTTAAATGTGTGTTGTAATGAGCCGCTGGTTTCTGACTAGTTGGTATTACATCAAATTTAGGAAGGATTTTTGTTGGCAAGTTTTCCCCTGAAATAAAAAAAGTGAGTAACAACTCAATTTCTATTTGTATGCACAGAATACATAAGCCTCACTGTTTTTCATTTTATTGACTTTCATGTCTAAATGAACAGATCTGGTTTGAACAGTCCTCGATTAGTCACCTGGATTGTTCTGTCTCTATGTATCTACAAAGCTGTTGTGTTTCTTGCAGCGAGAGGGTGCTGACCATATAATTTACAGTGAAGTCCAGTTGTGATAAAAGCAGATCAGAAAATGTTCTGGTAATAAGAAATAAAGCAGAGAGAGAGAGCCAGAGAGAGCGAGAGAGCGAGCGAGAGAGAGCGAGAGAGAGCGAGAGAGAGCGCTTGGGAGGAGCCAGAATGGGAATGGAATAAAGGAGTTAACTAACTTTTCTTTCAATATTCAAAATGAAATATTTTTCTTCTTTTCTAAATAAACCCAACAATAAATAATAGATGGCATTCACATAAGTAAAGACTACTATTAGATAACTACCAATGACTGATGCCTATTAAGCAAAGAAAACATTTTATTTCAATTTTCAAACAGTGCACACTCCACTGAATTAATTTGTTGAAACATCTAACTTCAGAGCCATCTCAGAATTACCCATGAACAATAACTGATTAAACGGCACAAAGCTATATTTATGTTATGAACTCAACTATGAAACTATTGTTGGGGGTTTAAAAACAGGCACAGAATAGAGAGAGCATCCCTCTCAAGCTGACAGGGAACTGATTTCCACCAAAGTCCTCATTGATCCATTTCATAATCAATCACAGCAGCCAAGCACTCCCAGGCTGCGTCCTCTCGCCCTGCGCTGTCCTGAGGGGAGCAGTGCCCTGCTATCACCGCCCACACCACACCTACTTTAACATAAAAGCTGGCCTGACAGGAGGACATCCACAGGTGATCCATCAATCTGCACAGAGACAAACTACCAAGGAGAAGACCAAGTCAGAAGTGTGTAACTCTGCTTCTCCATCCTTTTCACTGCTACTACATAATGGCTGGTTGAATAAAGTGACATCAGGGTTTCAGGCATCATGCTCTAAGTCTCACCAAATGGTGCTTTGTCATTTCCGTGCTTTACACGGTCTGCAGCTGATCTTTGCAACTGCTTTGTTTTAAGAGAGAGAGAGAACTACTTACCCAAATTTTGCAGCAATGTCATAAACTTGCTTCTCATGCTGCAGGACCTTCTCACGGTCTCCCTCAAACAGTAGGGTGGCCACACACAAGCGGTCCGGGTCGAACCCTTTGAACTGGTGATTAAAGAAGCCAATTCATTTTTCATGACACTTGGGGCAGGCAACTGCTAATGTTCATTTCAATTTTTTTTTTTTTTTTTTTTTACCTTGGTGATGTAAAATTTCTTCAACCCGTCCAGAAAGGATGTGAAAATTGAGGATACCTGAGGCTTCAGGGCGTGACCTGTGAAAATATGAGATAAGAGTCTGCTCCATCTATTTACAAAGAAGTGGGCCGGCAATTCTTTTCACATATTAGTCATTCTCTGCTTCTGCTTACATCCTCCAGCGTTCTGAGAAGGCAAGCAAGTCAGATTTATTTGGGGTACTAAACAAAAGGAGGAAAAATAAATGGTAACATTTGAATAACTTTACAACTGGCCAGTGGCTGCCAGCGACAGCAACTATAAATCAGAGGGTTTCCGAAGGGAAGTGGGGTTGACACAGCGATATCCGTCTTCCTCAGCCACACTTTTTGATTTATTTCTGATCGGACGCACAAAAGCGCCTGTGGACAAGCGAAAATGAGGGGCTGGGGCCAATGGGATGGTTATCAATCACTGCGGGGAAGTCACGGGTGATGTCGCCGAGACTTAACAGTTCATTTATTTCCCCCCATGTTGAAGTCTCTTCATCACTTAGTGTCCTAATTGTTTCAATTCCAAAATTTGATTGCAGGTCTTTAGGTCTCTTGCAGCCATCATACTTGTTAATTAAATACTCAACATCCAGAGAGAGAAAATTATACCTACACTGTGCATCATTTTACTTTTAACTCTCCCCCTCTGTGGTTTGGTTGTTTGTTTTTTGCACATCAACACGCTGCTGCTACTACAACATTCTCATTTTTCATTTTGTGTATCAAGAAAGGCAGCACTAAATTTGCACTTGTGGTCCCAATCTGAAAAAGACCTGTGAATACATCAACCCTCCTTACTTTCAGCCAACATGATTAAAAGTGAGGACGAGCCCCTAATAAGCCCAAGAAGGTATCATAGAGCCATGAGTTTTAGTTATTAGTGAAAAACCTGGCTGCTTCATCTTCCCTGTTTAATGCTAAGAAGTGCCTACTCTGTGAAAAGTGGAAATATAGGGGAGATAATGAGATCCCTAGAGACTGGGGGACTTTACAGAGATATCTGACAATGCCAGATGCATTCCATTACTAGACCTTAAGAAACAACATCATACAACTTCAATGTTCCAACAACTGCTTAATTTTGGTTAGGGTCATTTTTCATCTTGTTTCAATTCTTTGCCTGTGTGTGTCCAGCTATTCTGCTGCAGAAAAAATTTATCAATTTAACAATTCAGTGCTGTAGAAGGTAAAATCATTGCATGCTGAACAGTGACATTCATTTACCTTCTCTTAGAGGTACAAAGCACATCAATGAAACAGCAACCCAAAAATTGCCAACAAAAATACAATATAAGTGACAAATTTCAACTCCAAATAAATATGATACCCATCATGCTGCTTATTTAAAGTATGCCGTGCCATTCATGCTGCAAAGCTCTCTGATCAAAGCCAAAGGTTACATTGAGGCCTAAAAGAAACTCTTCCTCAAAATGAAAACCAGGTCAAATAAAAAGTCCCACTTGCACAGCAAAGGTGTACCAAAAAGAGGAAAAATTTGTAAGCAACATAAATATGTAATGCTTTAAATCTAGACTGGCCGAGATTGTGAACGGCTTAAACAAAACTTACCAAATTTAAATTGTTCATTGTCCATGAGTCGTATAGATGCAGGGGCACACCTCTGAAAAATAAAAGTTGGTCTATATTAGTTTGTTTGATTCACAGGGCAGAATTAAGTGTGAATTAAAGGTTTAAAATGATATTAAATTCCACACATATTTATTATTGTCAACATTCTAACTGCTATGGTTTGAGCTTTGACTTTAAGTGATTTCCTGTGGCTTGATTGATCTTAAAAAAAAAGTTGCCATTGGCACCGTAAAGTTTTGATTGGCTTTGGCATCGTCAGCCTGTGGTGCTTTAGTTTAAAAAAAAGCAACATAAAGGTCTGATTAAAGGTTTTACTTTGGAACAGCTGAACATTTTAACAAGGAAGTTGGTCTGCAAAAAACATTCTCTTTTTGCTGCTTTTTGTTGGCAGGTCAATTTTAAACAAGTGAAGATGTGACGTGAAGATCTGAGAGTGCTTATTGCAGTTTGGCAAACCTGCAACACACTCGAAATGTTTCAGGCCGTAGCCTCATGTTAAGACGGAGAGAAAGCAATGACAAAGCGCAACATGTTGTTACCTGTTTGGCAACCTCTCGAAGACACGCCACTCCCTGCTCAAAATTAGGAAATACCACTGAGCCGTATTTCTGATACTCCGGCATGGGACGAATCTTCATCGTTACCTCAGTAACCACACCCAGGGTTCCTGTGGAATCAGTGAGAGATTTTGAGTAGAGCAAGAAGAAGTAAATCAGTTCCCACAATTTATATGACCTAACCCCTTCTTAGAGTGGAACTTAAGACCGTTTTACAGGGCTCTGGTACATGTCCCAAGGGTCCTTTGCGTGACCTTAAGTCTCACATTTCACCTAGTAGATCTGGTTTTCTACCACACACTGGGGGACAACTTGATTTATCAACTTAAGACCGCAAGGAAATAAAGCAGGGTCCTATCAAAGGCAGCGAGGCCAACAGCAGCAACACATATACAGGTACGCCAAAACCTCTGGCTGACCCTATGATCCTGAGAACTGTCAACCATTAGCTGCTGTTGCTGAAGGAGTCACATTGAGTGTTTAAACTACAATTACCGCATCACGGTTATATGTCTCTACCAACCAGTTAAGTTGCAGATCATATCCATGTCTGTCCAAACTCATATACTAGTGTATATGTAGTTAGGACTTTGAATGGATATAATAAAAGGTATTAAGTGTATTTTTTGGCAGAACATGAATGCTTCACATAAATCTTCTACCCGGCAGCACAAATGTATAGAAAGACGACAGTTTCAAGGTGGGCCCCTAGATTAGTGTCACCAGTTCAGTATCCGACCAAATGTGAAATACGGTCACAATCTCCCCCTTTGATCCTGAGTTATGATGTTGAATAAAGGCCTGAGAAGTGTTTTTGAAAAACATTGTGATGTCAAAGTTCACCTTTGGGGTATAACATATTATTACTTCATGATTTTATACTGTTAAACATTTGTGTGTAATTTTGTCATAATTAGCGTATGGAATTCTTGTGTTATGGGCAAAAATATGTTTTGAGGTGACCTTTTACTCCCAAATTCTTAATAAAAAACTATGGTCTACTCTACCTTACAGCAAATATGTCAGAAACATTAAATGTTGTACCTTTAAAGAATTTGTTTATTTAGGTTTTGGACCTTAGTTAAACAAAGTCCAACACACTGGGTTCTTCTATGTTGTAATGGGCATTTATAACAATTTTCTGACATTTAGTCGGTTAAAAAACTTTCAGAAAAATAATTGTATGTTTTATTGTCCAGAATTGTGAATCGTATCTATGTAACCCAAACCTATCCCATCCATCCACCCTCCAGCGTGAATGTTCATTGTTATAGACGATGTCCATTTAGCAATGCATCTCCATTGAACATAGCTGGCTCCATTAGGAGGCTTCCTTAGCCTCTTATGGCTGTTAATGAGCCCTCTAACGTGACACTACATGCCACACGCTGCTCCCCGGTGGCCCAGTGGAAAACATGTGACTCCATTAGGCTTTAGCCAAAAAAAGGCTCCTCCTTTCTGACGGTGCGCTGGAGGACCCACTGAGGGGAGGAGAGCGCGGGGAGGAGTCCAACAAGCAGAAAGAGACCGACCGAGAGAGAGAGAGAGAGAGAGAGAGAGAGAGAGAGAGAGAGAGAGCGCCTGGGAGGAGCCAGAATGGGAAGGGAATAAAGGATGGTGAGTAAGTGAATAAATGGCAGTAATAAGAACAGCAAGGTCAGAAAAACACTCTCTGAGGGGACCAAGGCAATGCAATGAAATGTTGGGAGTTCAGCTTTAGCCATTTTTTTACTGTGACTGTCTTTATTAAACCAACATCATCTTACAGGATAAGTATTTGGGGAGTAGGACTATTTACGTTTCTTTCTAAGAAAAAAAAAAAAACATTATTGACCACTGTAAAGCCACCACTTTAGAATCAAAGAATGGACTCTGTACATTGAATTAGCACTGGTTGGCTTCACACACCTACATTATATCCTCCACGGTTGAAAGGAGTTTTTAAAAGAGAAAAGGAATTACAATTGATTATTCCAATCATTATTTAGCATGAGAGAAGAACATCCTTTGTACTCAGGCAACTTCAAGGTCAAAGAGATAGAGACACACCGGTTGTTGTGTGGTGAATGAGAAGATCTGAGGTTTTACAGTCATTTCTGATAAAAATGCATGCAGATGCATTCCACTTAACATGCAGAGGCAAGATGAGGGTTTGTGGGGTGCTTTGTTGTTGTAGTGTGGCCTACTGTCAGACGGCAAGATGTGGTTTCTGGGTGAGGAGGTAGATCATTTTGACGAAAAGGTGTGCTGGTGTGACCTCTTAGTTCCAGCGTTAGGTCTCCCAGAAGTAAATGTACTTCTAGAGACATGTGGTCCACTCCCATCTATGTTATGCCACCAAACCTCCAGATGTTTCTCACTACTGTACATACTCTTATGTGCTTGCATCATGAAGCATTATTATGACTATTATTATAAGCCTTCATTTATGGAAGTAGTTGTCAAGTCTATTTAATGATTTTATTAAGTGAACAGCAGATCTGGTCAAACATTAAGGAATTATACCAGCACATTTCAAAATTATGTGAGTAAGCACAGTATATTTATTCATATTCAGAGTAATTTACAAGGATTTACTTTACGTGACCCAATGTCTTTTTAAGAATGAAATGTTCGAAATTATTGTATCTTATTTTGGAAACAACTAACTTGTTTGATGTGGCTTTTACAAGGGAAAATTATTTGATTTGTTAACAACCTGCCACACTGACCTCTTGCACTACAACTTTACATGTTTTGAACTCTATCATGTTTCAATTATTTTACTTACTTTAACACCTTAGAGAGTATTTAAGAAAGTCCCCTTTTTAATGAGTAATTGCATAGGCTCCCCCTCTTACTATCCAGTGTATACAACACATCCTGAGTTCTACTTGAGAGGGCCATAAATCTGAGGTCAGGGGAAGGTATGTACTGTGTTTACTTAAAAACTAAAAAAGCAGTTGAAGAGCATCAATCACATGTTAATCATATGGACTTGCATATTACCATATTTTAAACACATTTGATGTTGATCTTATTTACAGGTGGGCTGTTGGTTTTAAAATTGCTTCTAATGAGTACAAATGGAGATTTCTGCAGTGATCTGTGCCTAGTCAGGGAGCAGATTGCTGAGCTTTGTAGGGCGAATTTAAGGTGTGCATCCACAGCTGTTTAACATAGCGATGCCAAGAGTCTCTGAACCTTCTCATTATGTAGGGGGAACCTGGCATATGGCAGTATTCTCTGTGGGCATTCACAAGGACAGGGCACTGCAGATGGGGTGGGGAGAACACTTTGCTGATTCCTATCCCTCCAGGGTGGGGAGGACACTTTGCTGGTTCCTATCTAACACCCCTCCAGATCACGTTTCCACCTAAGCTGGTTAATTTGTAAGACGACCCGACCATGAGAACCATCCTGATGTTACAGTGTTAACACAAAGATGTGCAGACATGTACACAAACTATACATTAACACAAAAACATACTCAACTATCCTGGTGTACTGAAATAACATGAAAATATTAGCAAACCTTCTGAGCCCATGATGAAGTGGTGAATGTCCGGACCTGTGGACATGCGTGGGCACTGACAGCCCTTTTCAATCACTCCTTGTGGTGTCACCATCTTTACGTGGACAACCTATTTAGTCACAAAACAGCAACACATCAAACACTTTTTGGAAACACAAATATGCAAAGGGTACTTTTCTTCCACAAATGTTAACAAATAATTTGGAAGTCACCATGCATGCCACATGTGAACGCATTTCATAACTGATAACTGCATTTTGGAAGTGAGGCCAAAGTCAACCAAACTTCTGCTAATAATTTACCAATGCCATCCTTAAGAACAAAAATAAGCAGGAAGGTAAAGAGGAGGGTGGAGGACTCACCAGGTCCTCAATGTTGCCGTAGATGTTCTTCTTCATGCCTGATGCTCTGGTTGCTACCCAGCCTCCCAGGGAGCTGAACTCCATGGAGTCCGGCTCATGCCCAGTACAGTAGCCGCTCTCATTAAGCTGGAAAAAAATGTATAATAATTGAAAGGGAGAGCATTTTTATGGAAAACAATGAGGTTGTAAACCCACAGAAATGTTTTAATAACAAGAAAAAGCAAGCAAAGAGAAAAAGAAAAAAAGAATTGCAGCTCTGCTGCTGAATTTTACCGCTCTCGCTTTACTGCAAAGCTAAAACTTGGGTTTTATGGCGTCATACATTTTTACAACAGCCTAAAATAAACCATAAGGAAAGAGCAAGAAAAGACTAAAAAGAGAGATCAGTGCATGATCTGGGTACCACCAAATGTCCCTGTTTGATTGGATCACTGATGTTACACAGTATGTGTAAAATCATATCTGCATTCTGCAGGTGAAATGTTTGTGCCTTTTTCAACACTAGTAAAATTACAGTTCCAGAAAGTCACTTCTCCGTGTTTATGTCTTATACAGGCACATTTAGCTTCCACAGCAGTATCATGTATGTGGCCATCACAATGTGACACAAAAAAACAACCTTTGAGCCACCTTCATCAGAAGCACCATCCCTACGGCTTTAAGGATATGTCGGTCATCAAGAACACACACACACACACACACATTCTCCTGAAGGCAGCCCAACACCCAAACAGATTGCATCTTTAGGCAGAACATTTAAAAGTAATAATAATAATGAGGCCCATAAAGTACAACAACAACAACCTCCACCAGAAGCACAAGACGGGGGTTAAGTCAGGCCTTGTTTTATCATAGCACTCCCCTGGAAGGCAGTTTATAATCCAGACCCATCTGCTCCACCAAAAAGGCACAGTCTAAATGCAGAGGTGGAGTCTGCTTTAGATGCAGCTCACACATTCCTCTACATTAAATGCCCGCTTGTTCTCCATTTTTCTGAATTAGCTTGATGGTGCCATCTGCTCATGACCACTGCATCACTCTGTAATCTCTCCCCTTCAACACTGCTCCTATCTCATACTTATTCCTAAACGCTTTTCGATCTACTAAGCAAAGAGTACCAAGGTGAGTGAGCATGGGCAACATGGCAGCATGTGAATTAGGGGGTGGGAATCCCCAGAGGCCCAAAGGTCAAAAGGTTAAATTCTCATGTGCAATTCATATAATAAAATATCGATACTTGTTGTACGTGTATCAATACAGTATTGACACAAAACGTATTGCAATGCTATGTTGCATCGATTCCTCCCCCCCACCCCTAATGTGAACGGTTACACGGATTGATCGTTGGCCCAACATGTTACAGCAATGGAAGCTCTTTTAGTGAATATGGATGAATGAGCTGAACTTACCAATCTTTCCAATTCCTGACCGACAATGCCAGCTTCCACATGGGCGGTTAAATTTTTCTCATCAATCCACAGAATGCGGTTCTGTGAATGAAAAACAAGCATGTCCGTTTAGTCTGACGGTCGCATTTCTGAGAACAAATGAGTGCAGAGGACCAGCGGGATGGAGATAGTTTCCTCAAGGTTAAACTCATTTTAACATCTAATTCCAAATATAAGCCTCTTATTTGGGCCGCTGGGCACATGGCCTACCCTTACCTGCAGGAGGTCATTTCACACCTGTCATCAATCATTCTCCAGAGGTAATAAACTTTATGTTCCAACCACACTGCTCCTTTCATGTGCTTCCATTGGAGCCACCTCACCTCTGACCCCTGACACAGAACACTGGTCACTGGTGTCTGTGGCACTAAACTCAATGACTTCTAGGCTAGCAGCAACCAGACAGCTTATATATCACCTCTATGTGAGCCCTGATCAAAGGGCTGTACTGTACTGGTGACAATATATGCACCATTTTGTATCATATCTAATGAAACATCATCATGTTTATGGTATTCCATTAAAATTAATGGCAAGTACCCAAGTAACACACTTGGCAAATCCTCACATTTGAGAAGGTATGACCAGAAAAAGTAATGATATCTATTTAAATACAGATAGTATTTGTTGTTTGACTAATTTATTTATCATTTAAACATTATTCTACATTATTAATACATTCACTCTGGAAAAATGACAAAGTGGTCTATAATAGTGGGTGATAATGGGTTTAATAGTGGGTACGAAAGTAACAACATGGACACTAAAGGGGGGTTGTTGATAACATCTCTATTGTCTCATAATGCAAAAGTTTGTCATTTTAATTGGTTGCACAGGTTGAAACTATTAGTTCCTTTGTTCTAGCTATCAAAAATGAAAGTTGATTACTAAGTATCAATAGTATAAAACAAATACTGTAATTTTTTAGCCTGGATGCCAGCAAAACTTAGCCCTGCCCACAACATTTGAGGTTGGGAAGTATAGTCTGGACTTCATCCGTTGTGTAGCCACTATGCTCGAACTAGAGCTGTTCAGACCATTTAAATTCTCAGGGCAGGCTTTATATGATAATGGGCTGATTACCAACAGTAACATAATCAACCATATCACCAAAGAGTGCTTGTTGCTCTGATTGGTTGTAGGTCTATCCAATTGAGTGCAGAGGCATTTTCTTTCCTGGTTGGGTTAAAACACGTCCCATAATCACAGCCCAGTGGAGCATTATCAGATTTATATTCTGACTAGAATCTGAGTCTGACGTCAGGCTAGTAAATCTGTTACGACAACAGAAAAATCTGACATATTTTTTCTTAAATCAATCATGAAGAAAGCTAATCATAAAATGTTTTGACTTACATGTTTTTGATTAAAATAAAATATGAAAAGATTTAAAAAATGTAAACAGTCTTTTAATGTAAGCAAGTAAGCCTCATTTTTTTATTTCGGTGAAAGTATTTATTCAGCTGCATTTGATTTGATTTGAGTTTTTTTTTTTCTCAACTCTTTTGACACTTAACATAGTTGTTTACGTACCATCTGTGAGGTATCCAGAGAGACAATGCAGCGAGTTTCCTCTGGGGGGCACTCAAGGCCGCTAGAGACGCTAGTCCCTCCTGAGAGAGAAAAGCAACAGTTAGAAGAGGCATTGCAGCAGAGAAGCCTTCAGAGGAGACCATGCAATTATACTGGTTTCATGTTTTTAACACAAATATTCTCATAAATCTACGGCTTGGTACCAAACTGTGAACACAAAAAGGTTAAGGGGAAAGGAAAAAGTGTCTATATTTGTCAATAACGGGTATAATTAAAAAAAAATGGTTTTGTATGAGAGGCAAACTCGGGTACTATATTGACACTAGTGTGTAAAATTTAATCACACCCAGCTCTTCATGAGACTTTTTATAATTTCAGAAAGCAACGACGTGGCGCTACAATGTGTTTAAATGTTTGCTGTGACATATACAAAATACAGTTTTAATAAAAAGAAGCAACGTTTACAAAAATCTTCTCTTTATTCTTCAAAAAACAACCAGAGGCTTAAGGATTCTATTGCATAAATGTGTGACTGACTTTTATTACCATTATCATTCTCATGAATCTGTTGATAAACCACTGTAATACTGCATAAGAATCATTTAAGCCATGTTGCCATCATAAAATAGTTAACAGTTGTGAGTGACAGGAGACATGGAAGGTATTACATATGATATAGGCCCCCAGGTTGGGAGTGAACTAGAGATGTTGTGATTACATCACATGCTTAGATTGGTGGTTTAATAGGTTGCCTGCTTATATTTTTTCTGTAGCCTCAGTACAAAAAACACAAAGCAAAACATAAAATTCTACAAAGCATCCACTGCACTGTCTGCAGTACCTTAAATAATTCATATATTAGAGGGTTAATTCATTTAAAAACAAGCAAGTGATAGGAGTAAATAATATATTAAAAGGTGCTAAGCAATGTTGCATGTTTTTTAGGCCGCAACATTTTTTGTCACATGCAACATACATCTCCTCACTATCCACTAGCTGCCTGTCCCATGAATACACTAAAACAACGCGGTCTCTGTAGTAAGCTCAGGCTCCACAAACAATAAAAACAAACTGCGCCAATCTGCACCACTAAACATAAACAGTGTTCAAGGGTTTGTGGGTGGGGGTTGGGGGGTGAATGGGTGTGCATGTAAAGGGGGGTGTGAGGAGTGGAGGACAGAGAAGTGTGAAGAGGGAAGTTAGAAGGTGGCGAGAACTCTGCCGGCAGAAGTGCTTCCAATCCGACATTCAGGCGGCTCTGTTTTTGCTGGACAGGTGGGTAAATCCAGTTTGGTTTTTCTAAATGGACGTTCATGTTCACCTTACTACCAACACAGGGATACAATTAGCTAGATTCAGCACTAACCTTGGTGAATGCAACATATAGGTTTCTAGCAGCTAGCACTAGACCTTTAGAGCAGGGAGAGGCGAGCTAGCCTCCGTTTTGTTTAACAAACTAGAAGTGACGTCACCCAACATCGCTTAGAGCAGCTTTAAAGTACATTAAATTTAAATACACTTCTATGGGCCTGTGCACACATTATGTGACAGCTAATTATGCTGCTAAGGCCCTTAAATTCCATTACTCACCTCCATATGGTATCAAACAAACATTATGTTTGCATGCAAGTTCCACAATTTTCACTACGTCATTGTGGCAACCTGTAAAGACAAAGAATATCATTTTAGAAAAGAGTGGCCATCGTAAAGAAAGTGTTTTCTTTTACCATCCTCTATAGCGTCCATAAATTCAGTTTTAACATAATAGCCAGAGTAGACACATTGTAAATAAAATATAAATGTAGCACATAACAAAATGCGTATACAGGAAAGACAGTAAATAAATGTAGGAACATTTGGATTTGCCTGATAGTTGTGACTTGCCTGGGGCTTTCCTTAGGCGGAGTCAGACCGCAATGAAGCTACACTCTCTGGGGTGGGATGTGCTGGATCAATACAAACATGCTTTAGCATGGAGCTCACATGGAGTCGTGAGCAAGTGGGAAAAGTAGCGATACCCACCTACGTGGATGTGCTTGACTGACCTTAATTGCTTTTAGAGGCAGTGAGAAATGCCTGCATTCTAGTGCATTCTGCCATCCAATTAAACACACAGCTTCTGCCTACGGATTAGTTTAACAAACTAAACCTACACTTAAAATACAAAGCTTGACTTGGAGGGACTTCTGAGAAATGCAAAATACAGGTCAAATGTATTTGTGGGTTTGGTAAAAAAAAATGTAATTTGGTGCTGGTGAGGATGAAACAATGCCTTCAGTTTCTTGGTGATTTTCTGCCTATTTGGATCGGTGCTAATCAAGTTTCAGCCATCAGTCAACATTCATTTGCATGATGAAATCTCGGAATCATAATTCATGAGTCTACAGTGCAGGTCCATACTGTGGAGTATTGTGTGTCAAGCGTCTTCCCTCTGACGCTTCTTATTAAGCCTCTACTCATACATATTAATATTCCTGCCTCTGCAGAGATTAACCCTTTAAATCACCTACACCAGTGGGGGGGGGAGAGGGGGCGATCAGCTATACTTCGTGGGAGGAGAAAAAAACAGACCGATATAAAACACAGAAATTAAAAGGCTTCTGAACTCACTTGGCCATACCACCATATCTGGAACACGACCAACTTTCCCCTCTCGCAGAGCAAAGACCTCGTGTAAGCAATGGCCTGAAAGAAATACCGGAATGAGATGAGAATCCCGCAAAGATATTAATATGGTCAACACAAATGAAAAGCACGTGCTACATTCAAAATCATCAAAGATATCATATTCTGATTGTGGTTTAAAACAATAAAAGTGGGTATTTAATTAGGGAGCTGTGCAACGTCTCCTCCCAGCATGCCTTACCGTGGCCGCGAAACACCCGGTCCTCTGCATCATGAGAGAAGGGAATACCTGTGGATTTCAGTTCGTCCACGAAGGCCTCGTTAAGAGTGGGAGGCTGTACAGCACTGCTAGTCAAAATGGGCTGAAAAACAAGCCATTGGGGTTTTTGTAACTGTGACTAATTACTGACTCATATTCACCATTCATTGAAGATACCACAAATAAACATGAATTATAAACTCACCATTGCTGGAGATTTATGCTGCATACTGGCTCCAAAAGTGCCTTCAAACCAATTTTGCAGAGCAGGGATGATCATACCACTTAGTCTATATCTGAATTGTGTAAAAGAAGACAGATTGCATTAAAAAAACAAAACAATTTGAAATGTGTTACTTTCCAGTACTGGAAGTCAAAGCCCTCAATTGAAAACATACAAATGCTTGACTGGGCTTATTTAGTGAAAACCCAGGCCTGTGTCTAATAAGAATAGAGTGTGAGGTTTGAGTCCAATGAGGTTATTAGGCAAGCAGAGCGGCAGTGGCAGTGCTGTCTGTGTGATCGCTCTGGCCATCCATTGCATAATTGAGCTGCTGGCACAGCCTGGGCGAGCCCATCAGGGGACTGTAGTGTGCCTTTGTCTGAGAGACCATGAAACACGCTCTATAATGAAAAAGCCTCTGTCTCAGTAAACGCGGAGGAGGAGAATACCGTCTTTGACATTCATGCAATAGTGCCCCAGCCTCCGATACTGTATGCTGCCCAGGTAGCTTTTTAGTCAAGAAGGCACAGCGCAGTTTGTGGCAACTGCTTGCACAGGAGGAAACCATTTGCTGTGCAACATCCTGTTCAGCTAGACTCATTACTCAAATAAATTCTCATACACATTGTTCCAGTTCTCTGTGTTTACAATCTGACAAGCAAAGCCGTTTCTTTAAAAGTCATGTCATGATTACAATCACAAGGATCATCTTTACCTCTGCTATTACAATGGGAGACACAGATACAGGTGCTGTTGTAAATTGAAGCCATAGTCCGTAAGATTGAGGACAACTGCCTTTGTTTCCCTCTGACATTTGAATTAATATTTTTTTCTTCAACAGTGACTACAATTACTGTGTTAACCCCCAATTCCCCAGAGACACATCAATAATTACTAACGTAATAGTTTCCATTTTTTTACAGATTCGGAACGGGCATTCTGTAAATCAGCAACAGAGTTTGGGAGAGCTGACAATCACAACCAGTGACCTTCTCAAATTAAAATGAACAGTTTAAATGCCAACCACTAGGTGGCAGTAGCACCACGTGGCTGTGAGCATAGGACTGGGACATCGACTGATTTCAAAAGCACACAGTATGGGCAGTGACGTCTCAATGCAGATCTCCAGCCTCAAGTTATCCAAATGTTTTAATGAATGTAGACACAATGACTCTACAAAAAAAAGATTAGAGGCTATGAATGAGACCTAGTAGTAAATGATTTCTCTGAATCTTGAACAAATAAGGATACAAGTTCAAACTAAGACTTTTGATGTGATATTAGACCGTACCTTTTACCGGTGAATTCTGCTTGACCTTTTTTGTTAAAGAGGAATCTTGTATCACTGTATCCCCATCCGTTCCATTTCAAAATCTCCTGCCTGTGGAAAAAAATAATAATGGCAGGGGTTAAGCTTACACTTCTTACACCTTAAACTGATGTAAAGACATTGTAAAGAGAGATTAAAGACATGACATGAAATACCATTTGGAGGAAGGTAAAAAAAACAAGTGTTTACATTGCTTGTTAGCATTGTAATGCAGGCTGAAGTGACGCATTCAAATACCATATACATAACAGAGGAAGCTAGCAGACACTCCCTCAGTGGTATCAGCAAATTCCCATTAATACATTTAAATATTTGTATGTATGGCATCTGGTTGATCCACATAAATAGCTAGTTTCAATACTGCTCGGTTTTTATGATTAGGTTGTATATGATATGATATGTGTTTGCTGAACTATGAAACTTTAGCTAATTATACACATATACTTAGATAGCACACAAGCATCAGCCATACTGTCAGTTCTTTCTTGTTGAATCACCAACCATATTGGAGTAGAGCCATAGCTAAGCTGTGAAAACAAATGGCTGCTACTATGGTATTACTGTTAAGTGATATCCCATTATAATCACTAGCTTCACAGCCAGAGATGATGTACTGTCTATTCTGCAATAACGTGCAGAGCCTGTGTGCTATACTTACACTCTGCAAAGAAACGGCTCACCACTCAGAGATCAACCATAACTCATGGGTCAATTGGGTTGGTGTGCTAACACAACGGAGTAAAAACCATAACTGAGATTAATACCTTCCAAAATGGAGTTTCCTATAAATTAAGAGTGAGAGTAGAAATGAGAGTGACACACTTTAATCAATCCTCACCACCGTTGTTATGTGTTAAAGATACTGAACACACTGAACAAAAATGTATCAATAAATGTGTGGCAAGGTCAGTTAAATGTGGATATGTACAACTACACTGAATGAATACTGCAATCCTTCTTGGTATAACGTAATTGATTTCACAGCACTTAAAAAGTGACCAAAATTAATCAAAGCCTGTTTAAACAAAAAAAGGACATTTTAACCTTCATGACGATAGAATTTATTGTAGGGCTGTTATATTAAACTGCATTAGTTTTAACTAGATGCACATCTGGATTTCTATCCTGATGAACATCTAGAAGGTCCACTGACTGAGGACCTACTTTGTCTTGCACTATCAAACTTCCTACAGACACTAAAGGTCAACGACTCAAGCTCAGCATAACAATATGCGTAACAGACAGGGCTGCAAGACACAACATTCTATCATATCATCACAGTGTCATATTGACCAGAACAGGACATGCTGAATCACACAAGGCCAAATGCTTACACTTTTAGTGCTGCATACAGCAGTTCTCTCGGACTGACACTAGATGTCATCACAGTATGGTGGCGTTTCCTCAAAAGGAACCGAGCTGCCAATAGGTTGAAGGTTGAAAGTCAGACCACCACTTTTACTAGCCAATCAGATCAACAGACGAGACAGAGAAGTTTTTGTCTGTTTTTTTCGGTTGTTAAGATTGATTGTTGTTTTTATGAGGTGTCCCATAAATTGAGATTTTGTTAAAATAAATCTAAAACTTATAAGAACCGAATCCCCTACCAACATGTTTACATGATAATGGAACAAAAAGTACTTGTATTGTGGTAGTTTAAATTAACCGCATAGCTCAATAACAGTTATTGAATGCCAAGGCCGGTGAATCCAACTTTACGTAACGACTGTACGTAACAGTAACTTGGCTGTCGCCAATTCGATTCAACGATTTTGTTATCTGTAGCATCAGAAAGTTCCAGATTAGCTATAACGTGAACCCTTCTCTTAGGCTTTTACTACCCCACCAACAATGAAAAACTGCCATTTAACAGAATTAAATGATCTATTACAAGCCACAGAAAAGGCTTTATCTGACCAACTTTAGGAAAGTCGACAACATCAACGTTAAAGAGAGTAAACACAGCCGCACCCATTCCGTAACGTATAACTGTCTGTAGCCAAGTAACGTTAGCTAGCTAGTTGGCTAAGTAAAACCAGCTTTAGCCATGTCTCCCTATGTTATAAATGCTTAAAAGAGAGAAGGAAGCCAATGTGCCAGTGCATGTGACCGCATTGGTTTTTGTTTACATGTTACTCCACTGATGTTTGACTTAATAATCTGCTAAAGCCACAGAGAATGGACCTCTGTCCACCGCTCCATCACAGCCTTGTACCTTCTCCTCGGCACCGTCTTCCTCTCATTGGAGACATCTGTTTTGCTGCTCTGGGCTTTGCACTCCGCGGCTAGGATGGTCGAGTCACTGTCCACCGGTCCCTGTAAATGTCCGGCAATTATTCTCAGTCTTTGCTGTGCAATTCGTTGTCTGTCGGAGCTGCCGCCGACGTTGCTGTTGGACGCCATGCCGCTTCCGTGTTTGTGAGGTAGGGAGCGGATCCATGAGCGGCTGTCAGAGGTCAACGCAGGAAAAAAGCGCTGCGTTCACAGCCCGTCGGAAATATGACAACCAGTCCACATAGGCATACCTCCCGACTGTTGCCACGTTTCGGAGTCGGAGCATAATACACAATAAGATAACGATAAACTTTAATAAATGATGTTCTATTTTAAATATGTTTGACGGCTAAGTGGTAATGGTTACTAGGCATTGGTTCAAATTGGGCATGAAACGATTATTCATTTAAACAATTAGGAGATTGACAGAAAATTAATCTATTACTATTTTCATTATCAAATAATTGTTTACGTCATTTTCTCATCAGAAATGCCACACATTTGCTTGTCATAGCTTCTCAAATGTGAGAATCTGCTGCTTTTCTTTCATGACAGTAAACTGTAGCCTACATGTTTGGGATTTGGACTGCAGACAAAACAAGCATTGAGATATGACACCTGTGGACCTAAGGCGATAATCATGCTGTATGTTTTTATTCTCTCTTTGTTTATGGTTTAAACCAAATAATTAAAGTAGTAGCCTATATAGCCTACCTATAGTTCCACAGCTGACATGTCGCCTTCATTCTGGACCTGAATGCACCAATTTACATCTTTCCCAGCATGCCTTGCAATATACTACTGGTTGCATTATGCCCCTTTCACTGGAATTACAGTGACATTGCATAGTTGGTAAGAGATTACGGAAATTGCATCAATTTGGTTTATTGGCTCAGAACAATGTAGGAAAGTGAAACGGGCCCAAAATGGAATCGTAAACATGAGCTTATAGATCTATAGTTTTAGACTAATCATTTTAATTGCATTATCTGCCACATTTAAAAAAAAAAAGTAATCTTTGTCTATTTGCACTTATTAAAAGTGCATCATCCTACTGTCAAAAGTCCACACGTGTAAATAGTGACGTGTTTTGTAACCAGAAACAATGTGACTTCAATGTTTATCTTTACTCGCTCACTCCTTTACCTGTCAACTATTTCCATATGGCACATAGCAGTGCTGTTTAAGTAATGATTTAACACAAAGTTAGAGTACGTCATTGACTATCAACAGTGTTGCTACTTTAGAACACAAATTAATCTTGGTAGAAACGTTAAAAAAAAGACAGAGGCCGTGAAAAATGCTTAAACAGATCAACTTTATTTCAGTAAAACTGTTATTTGTCAACAGAAATATTGCATCATGCTGTAAAATTAAATGTCCAGATGTGTGAAGCTTTACTTCCCACAGGATAAAGTATTAACTCCCAAAACAAAGTTCTGTAATGCACTGACTGCAAGCAATTAGAGTCTAAGTGTGTCACAGAACTTTATTTGGAAAGCCACAGTGCCACCTCATAGGTTTGTCCTTGTGCAGAGCCTTTTTCTCCTCATGACTGGGTGCTTCTTTAACTGTAGTAAGGCACAAAAAGCAAAGACAACGTGAAATCCACTTCAATTATCTTTTTGTTTTGACTTTTGAAATAACTACAAGAGAGAAAGCAGCTGGTGTAGTTTGTATTAGACGAGGGAACAAGTAGACTTGAATGCTTTAAGGACTGGGCCTACGCTGTGTGGTGGGTCCTCCCTAGAGTCACACAGGTAAAGCAGGCCAGATGGAGTCGTTTTACACACTGACAACTCACTACAGAAATGATTAAATGGCTAAATATTATTTGGCTATGTGCAATAGCTGATCCAGTTTTCCTGCACACCCCACTGAATGGATTAAAAGGTATTTACTTACCTCTTTAAGCTTGACCATCTGGTTGGTTGCAAAGTTAACATTTAAAGCAGTCTCTATATTAACTGACACGTTTTAAGTTTCCAGTTTTGGGGATATTTTTTAACTAATTTAAAAGGATTTCACTCCTCTGCTGTGCCAGCGTGCCATTGATTCTACCTGTTGAGCTTTTTCCAACTTTCAGAACTGAACAGACCATGGAGAAATGATCTATTCACTTACATAGATATCATAGCAATGAGGAAAGTGCAGAAGGGCAGCTGAGCCCCATGAGTAGGCCTATTAAGTTCTGTCAGTTTGAAAGTGCTTGCCACTTCAACAGCAGTCAAGTGACAGCAACTTTAGAAGTGCAAAATAATGCAACAAAACAAATCGTCTCACGCGTAAATCCTTATCTTGACAATGATATACACAGCAAGTAATATGATAGAGTAAGTTCTGCAAATCATACTGTACCTGATATAGGTAGACGCAAGGGACCAGCTGCAATCCAACACGAGGGCAAATTGTCTTGATGATAAAATGCAAAAGCAGAAAGCGATCAGAGGCGGATACTGCAGGCCATGGCTGGATACACACTGCTAACGCCTGTTTTCACCGCGGTTGTTGTACGTCTGCGGACTTGCAGCGTTCTAGTCTTAAGGTGGCTACCGCCGCTTTTACCTTTTTTTTCCCCCAGTCCTGTGCAGTTCACTATATGCAGCTGGAAGAATGTCGACGTGGAGCTGCCAAACGTGAACGCGTGTTCATGAGCGCGCATGAGGGGGGAGAGAGAAAAAAAAGAAGCCTTTTTAGTGTAATTTCACGCAGTGGCACAGTGGACTGCACTTTAGTGTGAGGTTCTTTACAGATAGGTGATACAGCCAGGACTATTATAGTCTGTCTTATTACCTTGACATATTTCAAAAGACACTTTATTATTATTAGCCTACATCTCGATCCATCTTTTTACTTACAATAAGGTGTCAGAAATGTAGACCTAATTAACTTGTACAAGCCTCAACAACTTTCTTAAATAGCAGTGACCATTTAAAATTACAAAATTAGCAGTTGAGAGCATATCAGAGAAGTAGATCCTTTACTTTAATAAAACTAAAAGTAGCAATACAACAAGGTACATTCAAAATTGTAGGCTACTTTAGTAAAAGTGCAAGAGTATGATCAATAAACTTAAATCATCCACATTAAAAGTATTATGTAGAAATCCTTCTTCCAGTCTATATTATTGTAGTAGGTTGGTATACAGTACATTATTGGTTATCAATAGATTTTCACTACGGATGCATTCATGTTGTATATTTTAATGTTATACAGTAGCTTGTCAATGTTGAGCCAAATATAACATCTGTTTACTGCTGGGTTATTATATCTAGCTGTGGAAGAAGTTTCCAAATTCTTTACTTTAGTAAAAACAGTATCACAACAGTTTATTGATATTACAAGTAAAAGCACTGCACTCAAAACCTTTTGCACCAGAATACTCCCATTAAGGTTAAATGTAGTTTTATAGAAAATGTTGTTGGAATATTATTACTAATGCATGAATGTATAAGCAGCCTTTTAACGTTGCAACTGGTCGACGTAGAGCAACTTTTAACTACTTAATACTGTTTGGCAGTTCAATGCAATATGCTTAATAAACTCATGACGGCTCTTTAGTAGGCCTTTAGTAAGTACAGCTGGTAGGTTAAAGAATGCAATATTGCCCTCTGAAACATGGTGGAGTAGAAGAAGCCTAAAATTAAAATACTTAAAGAAAGAATAAGAACCTCAACATTATGCTAGACTACAATACTTCAGCTAATATACTTACATTTCACTTAGTAGAATCACATATTATAAATATATTAAGTGTTTGTAAAAATCTTGATCTGCATATAGCCTATACGCTAAGTAGCATGTAGTATGGTGGGCAAAAAGAGAGTATTTCCATCTAAAGTAGAATATTTGTCCAATAGCCTACCTCAAAGTTAACTACAGTAGGACTTAAGTAAATAATGAAATGTCAATTTTTTTTATCCCATATGCAATGCTGCTTTAATAAATAGCATTTTAACAACACATCATGGTCATCAGTTATCAATAGGCTACAATGTAACTGAAATAAACATGTCACCTTCCAAAGCCAGTGGTGTAAAGTAATAACATCTACTCACACTGTACTTTATCAGGCAATTATAAAGCACTTCACTTGAAGTCCTTAACTTGAGTATTTGCATGTTATACTGTTCCATTACAGGACTGTACATTACAGTTACTAGGTATTTATTAGATTAGGATTGTTACATAAAAAACACATGCTCGACAAATAAAAACATGTTCTATTGTTATTAAACTACCCAGAAAGTCTTCGCTGTGTAAGCAGTTTAAATGACCTCGACTAACTATATTAAATAATAATTAAGGCCTACACGCTTACATGTCACTGCATCAATAATAACAATCTAAACCGTATAGTAGGCTACTGTAGTATTCACTGACAGGTAGCATTCTGCATGTTGATTACTTTTACCGTACATTGTGTTGTGCTGTCTCCTCGCAGCTTTGTTACAATCTCCCAGCTGTCAGTGGATGTGTTCAGTGTTTCCACGAGGACATTAGGGCCCCAGGGCGTCCGCATCCACACCGGGACCGTGAACCAGCAGGGGACGCTATGCACCAATCAAAACTGGTGATGGCGGAGTAAAATTAGAAACGAGAACGTGGTTCTTAGTTTTATAATTGCACATCAGCTGGCATTTTAACACTCACGAATGTAAAAGCGATTCTCAGATAGGCCGAATAATAAAAGATTAGGCCTAATCTTTTAGTGGCTTTAATGGTTTTCCGACGATCAGTTTGTTTTATTTAACTTATTTCTAAAAAGATCATTTAAGGTTTAGGCTGTCACAACTTTAAAATGCACATAGATGGGTGATGCCTTATGCATTATGCAGCAACAAGTCCATTTACTTCCTTATGTTTTCTTTCAAATGTGTCATATATAAAGAAATGGCTTAAATTATAGATTAGAGTCTTTAATTTGTGTACATTAATCATTAATAATGTACATGTTCTCGATTTTACTACGTCCCCAATGCAAAGTCAACTCTACACGAACAAGCTTTGAGCCAAATAACATTAAAAATGTTATTTTATTATCATAAAGGCCACGTCCAACTATCTCTGATTACATATGATGTAAATATTAGGAAGAACTACACATTTAATATAACCCACCCTTTGGTTCCACCCTCTGTCTAGTGCAAACCAGTAGGCCTAAACCCATAAGGATTATAATTTGAATAAGTAGCTTACTACTCTTTGTTTTATTTCTTAAAAAGTCATGATGCCGAAAAGTTGCTTTATAGCAAGAATGATCCAAATATGTGCATGTGTTGTTGTTTTGTTGTTGTTGTTTTTTTTAGTCGATGGGTTTCAACTGGTAACCGTATTCAGTGGATAGGCGTACTTGCTCAGCCTAGCTGGCTCCACGCGCATGCACCGACAGCTCTTATAGGCCGGTGTGAGGGGGACGATCCCGGCGCCGCAGCTCGGGGTGGGGGGGGCGGGTCATCGTTTTCGTAATGTTCATTTTAGATTTAAGGAAGCAATTTCGCTCGGCTCAGCTGCTGCGACGGACTCTATCGGCTTCGGACCGCTCGCCATTTTAATCTACCATCTGAAGGAATAACACTATACCGTATATATCGATCGAAAGGCGTTTCTTTACCGCCATACAGATCTACATGATGATGGAAATGGAGGTGATGCATTCCGGTCAACAGGTAAATAGAGTATTTCTTAAAAGTGATCACTACATTGACTGCTAACTTCCTTTGCTACTGATCTGATAGAGAGACAGCGACGTCCAGGTAAACTTTTTTAATGTTTGCTATAGCAGATTCAATCATCATAACACAGTGACAAGCGGGTTATGGCGTAGTTAAGAGGTTATTATTTAGAAACGACGGCTCCAACGTGGGAAAGATCATACAAAATACACCGTGAGCCGGGCTTTCTTATAGATATATTAAGGTTGTTCTCTGTTCAGCTTTCTCTTCTGCAAGTCATTCCTAGTGACGTGTATCCTCGACAGGAAATACAGTCTTATTACAAACCAGGCTGATATCTTAGTGTCCATGCTGTTACTTTGAATACAATTAAATATTGAATCAATTTTGACAAGTTTGGTAAGAGTCTCGTGAGCTGTATTCTCGTAATTGACTCCCTTCTCCCCCGCCCACTTCTTCCTCCAAGCATGTGATATCCCATATCTGAAATAGACATGCGTGGTAGATTTCTTTACTTTTGTCTCTTGTCGTTACAGTGTATTTTACATTTTAAAAAAACAAACACAAACCCCTCAGTCTAGCCTTGTTTTGTTTTATAGGCTACACATTGAATGTGATATGTTGAATATGGGATTTTTTTCTCATGTGTTAAATGCCTCATATGTTTGTGTTTGGTTAAACCTGTTACTAGTAAGGGCCGGTGAAAGTACACGGTTGACTGAAGAGGCTCCAAAAGGGCTGTTTTACAGCATGTGTCCCTGTGTTTCATTATCCTTGGTCAAGCATGTCCAGCGAGTTGTGATGAAAGAAGCTGAAATAAACCACTGGAGTCAGTTCCCATTTGAGGCCCTTGTTTTAAGATGAAAAGAGGTAAATTAACAACTAATAACACTTCAGTAATTACTTATATAGCCTATCACCCAGTTTGATAGCTACAGGGACTGTTAAATCAGACCATTAGCTATTAGTTTGGTTTGTTTTCAAAATGTCTGGTTGTGTTTAATATGTTTTCTGGTAATTGGGAGTTGTGTGTCTCTGTTATGCATATTTTGCCAGTATATTAGCTAACGGGATGTTGTTTGGTTTGTATGGCTGTGTATTGTGTAGCAGAGATGACTGGGAAATCAGTCATTTTATGAGCCAGTTTCCTTGTTCTAGTGCCAATGCAGGTCACGTACATCCACATATTTATACCATATCAATTATAACCGGATTTTACACATCCTCACATGAACACAATCTGTTTGGTACTAATACAGAATATGAGCTATGATTGGTAAAGTTAGTTTGGTTCAGTGACATTATATAAGAATGTGATTAATCAGTGACAGTGAAACTGCCCCTGTATGAGTGACAGAACTTTTTTTAGACATGGAATTATTTCTTAAAGGACTTGTATGACTTGTTAGGTATGATTATAAGGTGTGACAAACAGACAGGAGTGTGGTTTATTAGTTTGGAAAACACGGATAACCAGACGCACCACTCAGACATTTAAGGCTACTTCCTCATTCCTGCAGAAGCCATAATGTCTGGTTGTGTGCTCACCTCTCACTCTGCGTACGGTTCATAGTAGACAGCCTTAGTGACGTGTAATCGTGTAATCCTTCAGTGGTCATGCTTTTGATGCAACATTGAGTTAAAGAGGGTTAGTGGGTATTTTTTAGGCATAAAAACAATGTTTTGGTGTGAATATATATAAATGTGTGTGTGTGTGTTTATATATATATATATATATATGTGTGTGTGTGTGTATATATATATATATATATATATGTATATGTGTGTATGTATGTATATACATATATATGTGTGTGTATGTATGTATATACATATATATGTATGTATATATATATATATATATATATATATATATATATATGTATATATACATACATACATATATATATGCATATATGTGTGTGTGTGTGTGTGTATATATATATATGCATATGTATGTATGTGGTGTATATATACATATGATTGTGTACATACATATATGTATGTGTGTGTGTATGTATATGTATGTATATGTATGTATATATATATATACTATAGAACTGTGTGTAGGTGCTTGTTTGCTATTATTATTGTTTAAACAGCCATATTGTACATATTTGTTTTTGTATTTATTTAATATGGTTATGTCTGCACAAGGCAAAATCTTTGTATGTGTTACTTGGCAATAAATAATGTTCAGATTCTGATATTTACCACACACCCCATTTTCTTCGAATAAAAAACAATCAAATAGAAAACATTCTTATACAGTATTCTCCTCAGGGTCACCTCCTCTTTATTCTTCTTTGAAATTTATTTTTTTCAGTTCCCTCTTGCCTTCCTCTGGGCTATGTGTGTTTTGGCCATTTGACCAACTTCAAGCATTAAGAAGCCTTTCCCATAAGCTCTGTTTATGCACATATCTGAGGAACAAATAAGTCACATGCCCAGACAAGTTTCTTGTGAACCAGTGTCTTGGGTTTATGCAACATCCATGGGTCTTTTGAAATGGTTTCCTTCTGTAAATCATTTCTGTGGAAAAGACCCAAGGAAGAGGGCAGCGCAGTTTATCTTTAGACATTCTTGTTTAAAATGGAAAATAACATTCAGCCTGTGAGTGGAAATCTACAGGAAACTCCATCAAAATATCCTCACAGTTGTGAGTATGCTGTTTCTAACATTCTGTATTGTCAGCAGCACTTAATGTGTAAATAAGATATGTAGGAAAAAATAATTTGTGCAGTGATGGGACAGAACACGCTGAGGTTGATTATTAATAGTTGTAGTTATTTACTTAAAGACATAACAGGACAGAATACAATAAAACAAGGTCTGCAATTCCACCCAGCAACAAATCTACAGCTGAATATACCCTTTAAGGAATATTACTGTTGCATCACGTGAAAAGGAAATAATATTCTACAGGCGTCGTGGTACCAAACAACAACAACTATACACATACCCTTTAACTTCCTGGTTTAAAAAAAAGGCTTTATAATAATAAATAACATTTGGGATTTAATTTACTACTTTTAGAGTAAACTAACATGGAGTCAATTGTGCAAAAAAGGATTTAGAGTGTGCCCTTTTTGAGTTTGACTGAGACAAATGAATTCACACCTCGGTATAATCAGATGGGTAATGAACACTTCCCTTGGAAAGAGTATCAAGTGAGGATACGTGTCTCATGCTGGCGGTAACACGGGAAAGAGAGATGTACATTGATTATTCATGCGGCTTCTCCCCCTTGACTTTAGTGCCAGTGTTGTTGTTAGTGAACAGATACAGAGACAGGGTGTGGCGGGTGCTGCTGCCACTCTTCACAGCACGGCACACTCTTCCTAGCTTCTATGCTGCTCACATTCTCACTGCAAAACAACATGGCAAGACAACATGGCTCAAAGCTCTCTAAACTGATCTGTGGTTTTCTTTCTAGGACATGGAGCTGATTGACATACTGTGGAAGCAGGACATTGATCTCGGCGCCAGGCGTGAGGTTTATGACTACAACCATCGTCAGAAAGAACATGAGCTGCGGAGGCAGCGGGAGCTGGAAGAAGAGAAGCAGCAGCATCTGGTCCTGGAGCAGGAGAAGGCCCTGCTGGCACAGCTACAGCTTGACGAGGAAACGGGAGAGTATATACCCCGCCCGCCACCCAGCGCCCCGCTGCATCCGGCTGTCACACCTCTAGAGGTTACACAGGTACATTTCCATGGCCATCATTACTCATGTCAGAGGTAGACTACTCCCACCTCATTTTATAGGCTGCGGCTATGTCGTAGCTAGGTAACCACTCATCCTGCAAATTACAGAAACACAGGTGGGTCTGTAGTTTTGCATCAGCGTATTCTGCTCTAGAAACTATTCCACTGAGACATAAGTTCTAATATAAAATGATGCGCTGTTTTTAAAAGATGGTGTGCCACAAAGGGTGCTAGCTGGTAAAGTTGTATTTTTACCGTTCTTGCAGAATGTCAGTTTCCCCGAAGAGAACGCTGACACCATGTCATTTGATGAATGTTTGCAGCTTCTGGCAGACACGTTTCCTGTAGAGGAAACTGAGGTAAGAACATTGAATTGTTATTACTAGTTAATATTAGTGAATTAACATAGTTTAAAGCCTTTAAATTGGCTCTCAGTTGTATCAAATAAATTTTCTTGTGTTTGTCTGACAGAACCCCTCAGTTTGCCTGGACACAACTGCTGTTTCAGCACCAATGATGCCCCCTGAGCAGCCAGCTGTGCCACTGGCCACCCTTTCCCCAGGTCCACTACAACCACCACCACCACCACCACCACCACCACACAGGATGTCCCTGGATTTGGAGCAGGCCTGGATGGAGCTTTTGTCCCTCCCTGAGCTGCAGGTATAATACACGGATTTGCCGCCTCAATAGCGGGGTGTTTAGCGTAGTGGAACAAATACCCAAAGAATGCATCAGTGGACAGGAGTCTGGCCGTAGAGGACAAACACATTTTTGTTCCGGTGAGAATGGGGTGTCATACATGTGATTGTACATCTGACTCATTCCACTGTGATAAAGTTTCATTTTTAAGACCTATTTAAATAAGTTTTAGAAATTTGGGGAGGTGAATGTTGACAATGTGATGCAGTTTATGATTAGCAGAATAATTAATGCTGTTCAGAGTAGGATTGGCAGTCTTAAAACCTTTTCTTTTCTGCAGCAATGGAAGGATTTGCGTACACAGTAGTTTTTTATTTCGCTGCCTTATTAGTTTCATTACTAAGTCGTGTACAAGTCATGTTTGCATTAGCTGATGGGTGGAGCAATGTGCTCCACACTGCTGTTGCACATTTGTTGCCTTATCTTCCCACTGTGGACTGGACTACAATCCTAACTGTACAGCATACATAGAATTGCATTAGTTGCTCTGGCAAGCTGCTGGTAAGACTTTACATTGTAGAAAAATAGGGGGTTGTGTGTGAAACTTTGCTTTTGTAAGCTGCTTTGTGAAGATAATGTCGCTAACCTTCCCAGCAACAGCAAGCTGGGAGATTGGTATTTTTATTTGTATGAGTTGGTCTTAGTAAATTACATCTGCTGCTTTGCTCTACACCCAGCACTACCAGCAGTTCTAAGTAAAAAAAAAAAACAATCACTTTGAACAACTGCACATCTAAAAGCTCCAGGATTGAAATCTTGTTTAGAGAAGATAATTTGATAAAAAGTAGGTATCAATTTATGTCAGTCATCACAATGTGCCACAGATGATGTTTTGGAAGAAACTGTAGTTTTTATGAATGAGCCCATACTGTACATGCATCTACAAAAACACAAACATGTTGATATTTTTAGATTCACTTTCTTTTGGAACTTCTACTGTAATAAGTTGACTGTATTTACTTTAATGGTTCTTTACCTTTTTTTTCTAGCAATGCCTGAGCATGCAAATGGAGGACACACTTGAGACCCCAACTTATCCTCTTCCTAACAGCCCTGAAGTGCAGCATCCAAACTACACTTTTTACCCCATGACCAATCTCACAGACAGAGCACCAAACAGTTTAAATGTTGGTCCTGCAGAGTTTATGAATACATTTGATGTCTCTGTTCCCAGTATGGTCCCACTAGACAATCTCAGTCTGATGAAGTCAAAGGCTCCTCAGATAAATGCTAAATTCCCTGCAGAAAATTTCTGTGACATATTTTACACCAATGCTATTCTGGAAAAGAGTAGTGATCAACATGGCCTTGAAGGAAATGAAAGTAATGTCATGTCAGATATCCCAAACAAGTCTCCTTTCACACCAGTGGACCTTTACAGCCTCTCAGCTGGAGATGCATTTGACAGAAGCAAAGAGAATCTGACAGCAGAATTGCCAGACTCAGATTCAGGAATCTCTTCAAACAAAAGCCCAAATGCTAGTTCATCTGGGAAGTCTGTGTATGGAGATGAGTCCTTTGGTTACAGCGATTCAGACATGGAAGAGATGGACCACAATCCTGGAAGTGTAGAATCTGACTATTCAGAGATGTTCTTACTCAATTTCCAGCCTGATGATCTTCAGCGGGCAATTCCTTTATCTGCACCGATGGGGCAGCCACAACAGCAGCAGGAAAAGAAACCCAAACAACATAAGACCTACCCGGCTGAGGAGAACGGCCACAACAACGCCCCCTTCACCAAAGACAAGCAGAAGAAACGCTCGGAAGTGCGTCTCTCCAGAGACGGGCAGAGGGCTAAGGCCCTCAAAATCCCTTTCACTGTTGACATGATTACCAATCTGCCTGTTGATGACTTCAACGAGATGATGTCGAAGCACCAACTGAACGAGGCCCAGCTGGCCCTGGTCAGAGACATACGCCGCCGGGGCAAGAACAAGGTAGCGGCCCAGAACTGCCGAAAACGCAAGATGGAGAACATAGTGGGTCTGGAGAGCAACCTGGACTCACTGAAGGAGGAGAAGGAGCGTCTGCTGGAGGAGAAGAGCAAAAACATCACAAACCTGAAGGAAATGAAACAGCAACTCAACAGCTTGTACCTGGAGGTCTTCGGCATGTTGAGAGATGAGAAGGGCAATTCCTACTCCCCCTCCGACTACTCCCTCCAGCAGTCAACTGACGGCAACGTCTTCTTAGTTCCTCGCATCAAAAAGACTTTCATCAAGAGCGAAGACAGCGTCTTGTCTCCTTTGTAATATGGTACTGCATTGCAATAACTTTGTAGTTGTTCCGCTTTAAAACATTAGTAACTTAGCATAACTATTGTATAGTTTTTTGCTCACTTCTTTTCTCTTGAATGTTATATTTTTTATATTTTACTTCTTTTGTACTTGGGATAGCTTAAACAGATTCTTTAACCAATATTGTTTGTAAATATAAATATTACTTGCTTTTGAGATTGATACAGCTGTTACTTTGTGTATATATTGTATATATTATATTTCTGTATGGTAATTTTTCAATCATTGTTACTCATATTTTATAATGCTTATGATTTGCTGCCTAGGTTCTTTTATAAAACCTTGACTTCTGTGCTTTTCAATAAAGTATTCCTATAGCTATGCAGCCTCCTTTTTTCTGAAAGAACATTGTGTAGTGTACTATGCTCCGCACCAGATTGATGCCAGATGGATATATAGTCGAAGGAATGATTACATAACTTACCACATGTTCAAATCAGTTCTGGACTTGAAGGTTCTACCAAAGGGCATGCAAATAAAAGGAATATTGTACTGACACTACAGAGTTACTGACTTAAACATTTACAATCCGTTTGCTTTTTATTAGAGCTAGCTTGTTACTACCTAAATCTTTGAATACTGCAAAACTCTTGTTGCAAAAGAAATCACACCCACTTCCTTCTTATGTTACACAACAAAGCGCACAATTGTCACCTACAGTAGATCATGCTCTGTGTAAACCATGCATGAAAACTTCACAAGGGTCCAACTCTGAAAGCATATTCAAAGATAAAGCCCTACGCAATCAGTATGTGCGCAAGTACCCTTTCACACACAAACACTACCTTTGATCACCCGGCCCATTTTCTGCTCTCACCACAAACTTCAGAGGGGGTGTGGCAAACTAAACCGGTTTGAGACTCAAGGACAATGAAACCTTTTCACTTTGAGAACAGTTGTGTTTTACAAACATATAAACATTTACAGCTCAGCTTTTCGATATCAGAAATAAAACACTCAAGTCATGACACATTTTTATTTAAGAGCACAAGTAACACTTAACATATCTTACTTTTAGGCCAACATAGTTTATGGACACTGGTGTGCTTTTGCCAAGCACAGCTTTATTCTGTGTAATTGAGTTGGTTGTTCTAAATTCCTCTGCAGAAACTCTATCCTTAAACGGATTTTTAAAAACAAACATCCCCAGGCATTGTTCTTTAATTTTAGACTGAGTAGACAACTACGTGCATTTGTGTATACTGTCATAACACCGTTGGTAAGTTTCAACTTGTGACAACAGTTCCTCTCTGTCGATATGGTATTCCCATGTTTCTGTATGTTCATTTGACTGCCTGTAATGTAAAATTGTTTAATAGATCATACACTGGAGCATCACAGGGAGATGCCCCTGTAATTAATGCAGAGGATTTGACATGAAGCCTGTTAGATGTTTCATGTTGCTTTAAAAATGGCTGATTACAAACTTTATAAACAGACTACTATGTTTGCTTTACACTTATATGGCTTGCCTTTCGTAGTAATAATCCTATTTCAAACCTATTTTTCACAGCTTGGCATTAGTATAAACACTCAGTGGCCACCTTATTAGGTACACATGTACAATCTAATGCAATCCAATTCAAGTTTTGCCATCAATTCTACTTCTATTTTTTTATTACTGCTGTAACATTTTAAAAAATAAAGTCCACTTCTAGGATGCCAATAATCTTTGTTTTGACATTGACATTAAGGTCGTAATTCAATGTTTTAACACTGAGGTTGTACTAGTGGTGATGTAACTAAACATTATATTAATAAGTGTTCTGCCCCCATCATGTGTAGAGGACAATCATTAGAAACACTTCTCCATATAATGTAGTAAGGCACTACACGACCCCTTTAACTGTGATCTGAGTAATAAACATGTAATTGAATTTATACATTTCCGACAATGTCAACAAAAGCTGAACTTTGTAAAGGCAGAATTTATGCAAGACCTGCTGTCTTGAATTGTAATACATTGTATAGGTGTGCCTAATAAGGTGAGTGTAAATACTCCAACATCTTTTCCAAGCATGAGCATTTGTTATTTCCCCAAAGGTGTTTCATCACAACCAACTTTATCAGGACTATCTGACTGATAGTAAAGGTAATAAAACATGAAAACATATTTTGCCTTGAGGATATTCCAAGTTGTGGGGTGAAGGTTGTAGGCTGATTCTGGTCAAAGTGGAGCGATACTGGGTGTCATACTGCTCATTTTACCTTAAAAGGAACCCCTGCACCTTGTATAATCACCATGCGCACTGTTAGATTACAATATAAGCAGCCTTGGATAATATTTTGAAAAGTCTTACCCATCCAGAACCTTCCATGTTATCAGGTCTTTACAGATTTTCAGCAAGAAGAGAATGCCTCTTTCCATATCTGCAAATCAAGCAAAGTAGTTACTCTTACCTGCTCCATCTTCTTAAGTCAGGTTTTTTGTGAAATACTCACTCCCTTTTCTTGTTAATGTCTGAAAGCTAGCATTTGCGGGTAAAACTGCAGTATCTCTGACTTAACAGGATCTCCAATGTGTCCAGGAACTAGTCTTTCTTCGCTAGCACCAGTTGCTTGAGGGTTTAGCTAGCCTTGAAAGAGATAGATGCTCACTACCAGGACCCACACTGCAAGCTTCCTCCATGGGCGTGGTGCTCGATGCTGCCTTCTCCCTTCTCTCTCAAAATGCTGACTGGTCCACTGTGCTGGGGCTGAAGACGTCCTGTCTGACAGTCATCTGCAATCTTCCACACTAGCGATGCTGAGGGCCCAACTGCAGGTGCTTGTGGCCGTTATAATTCTACTCGCTTACCACTGGTATAGATGGTGTATGGACCCCTGCCCTAGGACTACCCACAACTCCCTCGTCATTGACCCTTGAACAAGTTAATACAGTATTTACACTATTATACGAACAGATGTTCTAAATAATGCTCCCAAAAGAGGAGAAAGTTGTGGACAGGCTGATTTTCTAAACTTCACAGTCACAATGTGCAGGCAACAGATATTATGAATAACTTATTTGATTCTGAACCAATGACGCACTGAACCTTGTGTTAATTTACTACACAATTTTATTCGGTCTTTTTCTTCTAATCAAAATATGCGAACAATCTAGAAGTGAGTGAGGAATTCCCTTAATTCTAATCCAGACCGCATATATTTGTTGACACTGGTACTACGAAGGATTTACATACTGTGCTTCACATACAAATTCAAAATACACTTGACACTTGCAATTGAGCAATCATAACTTCAGAAAGAAAAGAATTAGTAATTCTAGATCATCTGAGGGCCTAATAGAACTATGCTATACGACAAAAACCAGGTTAAAAGACAAAAGATTAAATTGGCCAGCAGAAAACTAACTCATAAAAAATAAAAAAAGATATTAAGAACTGACTTCAGATAAACAAACAAAAAAATACTCTTTACCCCTGATACCATAATACACACACAAAAGGAAAGTAGCTTGGTTGGGACACATCTATCACAATTAGGGAAGAGTATCATCTGCACTCAGGTTTTGTGTATACAGTCCTTTTTCGATAAACTTCTCCAATTTAGCTGCAGTAATGTCTGACTTTTGTGTTCCTCTAATGCTTTCAGATGACTGCCTCAAAGTAACCTGCAGCTTTCCTGACAATTCCTTTGCTCACCTCCTCGCCTCTCCTGCTAAGAACTGAAGCCTGTTGAATGGATACAGGATAGAACAAATAGTTATTCTGCACTTTCATGGGCTCACTCTGTACGGTGGTACGAGGGTGGTGTGGAACTGAATGCAACTTACCAAAACACGAAATAATTAATATCGTCGTGAGCCATAGCCACCTCTGCCACCACCACCAGAGCTGTAGCCACCTGTAGTTAAGGAAAAGTCAATGCAAAATAACTTAGATACTCTCTCAAGGAGAAATGAAGTTATATCATTGGGTTTTGAAGGGTAAAACTCACCGCCATAGGGTCCACCTGAGTTTCTGCCCCCAAAGTTGTTTCCCTTCATTGGCCCATAGTTGGACTGCTGTCCACCATAATTTCCAAAGTCGTTGTAATTTCCACCTCCTCCATATCCTGAAGACATGTCAATTTAAGGTAACTCTTGATTTCACGTGTTTGATAGAGCATGTTTTCCATGCATAACATCTAGCACTTAGTTCATCAAAATTCTGGAGTCTTTTTTTTTTTTACCTCCATCATTGCCTCCGTAACCGCCATCGCAGCTGCCACCAAATCCACCACCCTGGTTGCCATACCCTGGACCACCACCACCACCACCTCCATAGCCCCCTCGACCCCCCCCATAACCTGGTCCTCCACCATAATTTCCTCCTGGACCTATAACAGTGGAAAAAAGGCAAACATACAAAATAACCTTATTCATAACTTTGATATGTTGGAACACTGTTGGAAAAAAAGATTAAAGACAAAACAGTTATGTAAGTGAGCAAGGATAAAAAACCAATTGTTGAATTTAAATTTTCACACCTCTTAGAGTAGAACTTTACCAGAACTCACCATTGTCAAAATCATCGCCATAACCACCTCGTCCTCCACCATAGCCACCTAAAAAACAAAGGTAAAACATATTATGCACTAAAACTGTGTCCACCAAACTTTGTTGTGACTGTGACAACAGAAATGACAATGCATTTCTACTTACCTGCAATGTAAAAAAGAAAAGTTTCTGTCACCTCTGACTGTTGCTAGACATTTATTTTCTCTGACAAAAGAAGTCTTTAATTGTGGGTTTAGCAGAGTTAAAACATAAAGTGTTTACAGAGAGTTGGTGGCGACAGAATCGAGCTTCGCCCTGCCTAGACCAAGTTGAATAACTATGGGCATGCACCATTTTTAATTTCTTTAGTGTGTCATTGTGGATGGAAAACTTAAACTCTGCAACCCCTTCGGATATGTAAACAACACATGATGATTAGTATGATTAATGCCAGAGGCACTTTCATCTGGCATGCAAACATTACTCACCTCGACCAAAGTTGCCACCACCTCCAAAATTACTTCCTCTCCCCATAAAGTTTCCAGATCCTCCACTCCTGCCTGAAAAGGTGTCATTTTAGAGCTGATTACAACATTAACTGTCAGCTGCAAACAGTATATATAACAGTGGCAAGCAAGTATAACTTTACTTTATAATTGACGGTGTGCTTACCCCTGGTAGTGGATATAGCACTCATTTCCTGTTTTGAGAGAGCTTTTCTGACCTCACAATTGTGGAAGTTGATTGTGTGGAATTTCTGGGCTATAAAAAGAAAAAGAAACAATACACTTACATATCATTGCTTTATGTTTACTAACGGCCTCATAAACTCGGAAGTCTCAACAACTACATACCAACAATTTTGTCTACAGTGTCATGATCATCAAAGGAGACAAAGCAGAATCCTCTCTTCTTCCCAGTGGATCGTTCCTCCATGATGTCAATGCACTCAATCTTTCCATATTTCTCAAAATGCTCCCGAATGTGGTACTCCTCAGTGTCCTCCTTAATACCACCAACAAAGATTTTCTTCACTGTCAGATGAGCGCCTGGTTTATTGGAGTCCTGAAACAGAGTGTATCGATGAGCAAACACCAAAACTTAATTTCGCTGTAGCTGCCTTCTGGTGTGAAATTTGTTTACCTCTCTGGACACTGCCCTCTTGGGTTCAACAACTCGGCCATCGACCTTATGAGGCCTTGCTTTCATGGCTTCATCGACTTCCTCTACAGCGGCGTATGTCACAAAGCCAAACCCTCTTGATCTCTTGTTGTTGGGGTCCCTCATCACCTAGAAACAACACCATACACAATGGTAGCGTGAACAGTTTAACTGGACTATAGCTATGTTTATAACTCAATATGTTGTTTTTCATTAAATAAGGGCATATTTTGCCACATATTACACTGAAAATACGTACCACACAGTCCGTGAGAGTTCCCCATTGTTCGAAATGGGCCCGTAAACTCTCCTCAGTTGTTTCAAAGCTCAGACCTCCAATAAAAAGCTTTCTGAGTTGCTCGGGTTCTTTAGCTTCACGGTCCTATTAATGCATAACAAGACAATAAATATATTTGAAGCTGTAAATAGTGTTACACGAAACTGGTTGAAGAAACTACAGCATTGTTAAATAACGTTAACATGATCCTACAGATGAATGCATGCACAAATATAACGTTGCCAGTGTTGATACCAGGCCGTATCGTTAACGTTACCCATTTTATCGACAGACTAAGCTTACGTTAATGTTAAACTACAACGTGTAAAATTAGGCTGTCAAATAACCCCGGTGCACGAACAAAACATATCATGGCGACAATATATATATATTAAGTTATATACAAATGAACGTTAGCCAGTCTAAGGCCCGCAGGAGTTAGCTTGAGCAGCGAGCTAACGTTAGCTTATTTCCCTACTGCTGCAGGTTGAGCACTGCGGTGTTACCAAAAGCCTCCATTTATCTATCAGCTATAACGAGTTATGTTGGTTAAAGAAACCAAAAAACAATGTTCATTTAACAGCAAACTGAAACAGTAGCAACACAAAGCACGCAGGTGGTAACACCGCCTAAATGTTAAGTTACCCTACTATAATTTTGACAACCATTTGCTTATCTTAGTTTAGCTGCAGCGTTAGTTTACGTAGATACTGCTGAATCCTGAGCAACGTTAACGCGTCACACATTTCAATACAACACCGTGCATTCCCACGTCAATGTTGCAATTATGTGCACGAGTTACAATAGATTAACCGCATTTGACAAATAACCGTATTTAATTTGCAATATTTCCGAACACTTCACCTCCATTTTGCAGATGTCACGGCCGCAGATCTGAGAGGGTCACGTGAACAGGAAACCAGTGTGGTTGTCACTCTGCTGACCGTCCTGGATTAATTCTATGATTATTAATCAAAATATTACAATGGCTATGAATGCGTAAAATCATACAAATGTAAATGAAGAATTGTTTCTTGTTAATATGTAAAGTTTTGTTTGCTCACGTTGTCCATGTTGCATTATAGCTTTGTGCAATAAAAAAAGATTGTTTGCGCCATCTATTGGTTGAACAGGGATACGTCTTGATAGAACAATCAAGGCTCATCTCTCTCTGCAGCCTCAAGCCTGAATCGTTTGGCCAGACTCTATAATGTGTGGGACCCGAAGTAACAAACAATTTGGTGTGACTTAATGATTGATAATTGAGACTGCTGATTGAATTCTGATCTCAGTTACCACGTAATGTTCAGTTCAGTTCAGTTCCTGTTCAGTGTTGGTGATCTACCTTTTAAAACTGTTTATTGCAATTGAAGAACAGCAGCAGAAACTGGATGTTTCGAATAAAGATGCATACCAATAATTAAATCGGAATTATCGAGCCCAAATACTATATGTGAATATTATAGAATATAGGTTATAAAAGAAAGTGAATGTCTTTTGAGCCAGCTGGACAGTGAAAGTGGCTAAAGCCTAAGGTCTAACTTTGACAATAAAAACACAACTGTTCAAAGCGCTAATGATTTTAAACTGATTTATTTGGATGTTTCAATCATATGTGACATGTAAAACTCTCGTGTCTTAGTAGTGTGAGCTTGTGTGTAAACTGGTGCCTCAAAGTTCCCATTAACAGTGTTCCTGCACTGGAACTTAGTTTGTGGTCATTTGTTTTAATCAAATATGCAGGATTATGCCTGTATGTAAGGATGTGCAACATGTAAACACAATACAAACAAAACAATAAAGCTCCTAACCCATTTCATCACAGGGCCCTTTGGCAAGACATGTCCTAAAAATGAGCTTAAAATTTCGGACTAAACCTAGTTCAGTTGGGCATTGTCCACAGTTGGCTGAAGAAACCTCTTTTAAAATCACCAGGGTGCTTGAAAACGTGTAAAAATTTAATTTAAAAAACAAATTTAATAGAAGTAGTCCCTCCAGTACGCATCACCTTAACGTATGAAATTTGGTAGGCATATCTATCATGTCCAGACTTGGTCCAAACTCACAAAAAAGCCTCTTGAAACCATCCTCTAAACCCAACAGGAAGTCAGCCACATTTAATTGATTTTGCACTTTACTGGTGCTAATTCACTCACAAATCTGCCATTGATCAAATTACTAAACAATTTAAATGAAGTGAGCTTGGGGTATAGTAGCAGGATCTGGGTTTGAGAAAAGCCTCCTGGACTCTGCTGTATTTTTGGTTACCATGGGTGCTGTGCTTTGACCACAACAATCTTAAATTAAGCCATAAACTGTACCTGTTTCTTGATGCATTTCTCCAGTGTTTGGCATACGCCAGTTTGATTCATGCAACTGAACTCCTTGCCACAATTATTCAATGTTGTAACTGATACAATTGATCACAAAACATCCAAATGATAAAAAAAAATTAACTTCAACTTAATTAACTAGTTATAATTTAATTTGATTGAAAATTTCAAGTTAGTTCATTTCAAGTTAGGGCATCTTACAGAAACATGACTACTGTAAGAGACCAAATAGTAAGTGAGATAATGGTGCATTGGATTCTGCAAACCATTGTTTATTTGCAAAGAGAAATGATTTAAAATCTTTAGACATAAGTCTCAGACATGAAAGCTGCAATACTGAATACAGTCCACCCTTGGCAGAGCTGGTTGAAAGACACTCATCAAGATACTGTAACAACACTATCAACTGTTGTAAAAACTGACCATGGTTAAATGAAGTGGAATACACCAATCAACTTCACAGAGTTGCAAATTTACTGTGTTTTTCTATCGTATTGTGAGTAGGTATTTTGTTTATCTTTGTCAGTAGCATCATCTTAAACAGCGCTCTAATTGTTTACTTTCAGAAACACATTCATTCATTATAGTATAATGGCATGAAATTACACATTATAGGCAGTGATTTCTCAGACCAAATGGCCTCAGAGAATAGTTGAAAGTGTTCCAGGACTGATGTTAAAGTCATATTCATCTATGATCTTGTTAACACAAGAATCCAAATCCGTATCAGCTTAATTTGCCAGGTATGAGGACACATATGAGAAACTTTGCTTTGGATCCTCTTTCCTCACAATGCGCTTACACACACAAAACAAACCACAAAACAAAACAAACAATATATACACACTAATATATTCATATTTTAAACGGAAACAAGATTACCATGACAAACATCTGTTTTTTTCAGTTCAAGTCAGAGCTCTCAGACAAGAATACTTGATTGGATAAGTATGATCTATGAGCCAGATGCTACTGAGCCTTGTTGAAGCTGACCAGCGGTCCAAATATATGACTGTTTTACAATTTAGACAATGTCTGTCATTAACTTTATTGTAGTGTGTGAGGAAAATACAGCCCCAATAAAAAGGGTAATGTTTTTCCTGACGCTGTTAAATGATGAGTATTTATGATCAGTCCATAGTTCAGATTCAAGAGACAGTCTGTGTTTTGCTTCTTTTTATTCTACTGCAGTTACTGTATTTGCTTTGAGATAATGTATACATTTTTGATTAGAACACAAGCAAATGAGCAGAATTTGCTTTGTTCCTGTTATCTTTAAAATGGGTAAATCAAAGCTAAATTGCAGTTTTTAACTATACATTTCTTCCTTAATTAAAGTCCGAAATTGGTAACATTATTTCTACTTCTAAGCATTTTACAGCGTAACTTTAGTTAGGGAACATTACTAAAAGCATTAATACTAATATCCTATTTATAATGTTTTACATATTTAATTTTGATGCCGTCCCATGTGGGAACATGTAAAAAAACATCTTCCTTTTTGAAAAATGGAAACTGTTGGACCATTTGAGCATTATGTTGGTATTGTCGACAAAAGAGGGATATAATATCTGTGTATTTGCAATAGATGTCTGTTCAGCAAAATCAATGTTAGACTTTGCATCTTAAGCCTGGGTGAGCTACTGTTGTTGGAGTAAAACAGATGGTTGGATCCCAGATTCTGTCTGAGAACAGATCTAATGGCCGTGATACTGTAGCTTTGTGCTGCGAGTAGTTGCTGTTTAATTGTCGTTGTCATTTAAACAATTATTATGATGTATGTATAAGCAAACTTTACCTCCAGGCCACTGATATTTTCTGGATGTGAAAAGCTAAAAATCACAGATTTTAGCAATACTGGGACTGATGTGTTGATGCATTATAATTACTTTATCAACCAGCAGTTTGAATTTGTTAAATTATTGTCAGTATCTGAAATCTATTACCAAATGCCAGTGGTGGAAAGTAACTCGAGTACTGTAACTGAATATAATTTTGAAGTACTTTGCTTGAGTACTTTCTCGTGTTATTCTATTCTTCACTGTATTTTACAGCTATACAGGTACATATAGTTTCTATACATTAAATAATTAATGTGTATACATTGATTTTACATGGAAAACAAATTATGCTTTGTGTTTTACATGCAATGCAGTGCCTTGCTATATCTTGCACCACGCAACAGTATATTGGCTCCATCATGACAAAATGGAACAAAGAATGCCGGGTAGTCAATATGTATGTATCAGTAATGATAATTAAATAAAATGTATTATTGTCCACTGATGTGGGCTATTCTCCATATGAATACTTTTACTTTTGATATTTTAAGTGTATTTTGCTGATGTACCACTACTTAGATAACCTTTTGACTGCAAGATTTTCACTTCTTTTTAAAATTGTGACTTAAAACCACGAACAACCAAGTGCAAGTTTATGTGTATAGCTGCCTTATTCTGCTAAAACTAAAATCAAATGTTGAGTTTAAAAATAACTGTCATTTAACAAATTGCATACTTATTCAAGAAAACTCTAACAATGTTTATAGAATTGAAAATGTATTATTATCACATTGTGCATTGTGGCTTATGGAATTCATTAGGGGCAGCAGACAACACTATAATTAAGTGTAATTTGCCAGCAGGCAAAGTTACACCTTATTTTGTGTTAGATGTTGGCAATTACCTAGTCCCCACCGACCTATGACCACAATAAACACATGCCCCGCAATCATTACTGCTGGCCTGATAAATATATTTCTCACAATTAAAAGTCTACATCTAGAGTTGGTAAGGAGGACCTGAGCTAAGTGTAGCAAAGAGTGTAATGAGAGTACACAGTACAGTATCTGCCTCTCACAGATGTAGTTTGATGGATGCTCTGTGTACACTTCCTCGCCCCAACCTCAGGACAACATGTTTGTTTGGTTGTTGATCACGACCCGCGGTCTTTGTACCTAACTGCCCCCTGACACAAAGATATATCATAGGTCCCACACCCTGCTACCTGCCAGGGATGTTTCTATTCTGTGAATGTGGTGGCTGCTTTGTCCTTTCAAATGGCGTGTTTCCATTTCTAATGTCTCAGCTTCTGTTTTACCACTGTAGTTTGAGGTATTTATCACTGCTACATATGCAAGTGGGCCTTCAATCCAGCGCTAGAAAACGAAGATTCAAATGCAATTAGCAGTTTAATAAAAGTAACAGTTAATGAGACCAATAAAAAAGTCTTGGTTTGCTCTGATTTACCATGTACAATTTCAGGCTTGATTGTAATTTCTTCTGTGACAAATGAGTGATGTAACGATCCTCTGAAATAGAGGGGGATGACATCCTGGTGTGGACTAAAAGGCAGCACTTAGAACCACGATTAAATAATTAATACAGGTTTTATACCCATTTTACACCTCCAAATTATGGTTTGCCATATATCTGAGACGCAGCAACTGAAGAGTAGCATGTCAGCAAAAATGTACAGTAAATCTTTGTAAGGGAGGAGCCATTGGCTGCAAATCATCTGTGAGGTGTGGGATGACATGAATATAACCTTTCCCCATTTTATTCTTTACGGGTGGCAATGGGGTAAAATATAGAGCACGCAAAACACACACAGACAAACAAACAAACACACACACACACACACACACACACACTAACTCACTTATAAAACCGTCTCATTTTTTAACTTTGTATTCCTTTGATTGGATTAGATCAATAGCATTGCTGCTCTGATTACACTAAGTCCAGTTATGTTACAAGAAATCCAACAGTAGGTGGTACCATGTCCTAATGCTCCACACAAGGGGACAGTGACAAGGACCAAACACAAAACACCAGCTAACCCTGCAGGGTTTCCTTTCCACTAAATCCACTTAATCCACTTTTATATACACAAACATTACCTTTACCTGGAAACAACAAACCCACACATGCCCGAACACAAGCTTTCACAAAGCAAATAACTACACTAAAAACATAACCTCTCAAATGACACCACATGTGCCTGATTCTCTTTTTCTTTTGTGTCCTCTAGATGGCACCATGGTCCATGAAAAGATGGGCCCTTTAATTTCAAATTATAGCACCTTGTAAATGTCATACAATATTCCTAAATTATTATTTTCCCCTTGCGTCACACACATGCAATCATCTCAGACCTTAATTGTATTTGTTTCTATTTGTTTCCGTAATTAGTTATCATGGGAACATATTTCTATAAAAGCAAAAGTGTACTTTATCACAACACATTAATTTAACTTTAATATTGTGTTCTGCAACTAGTTTTATTTCCTTACTTAGCTACACAAGTCATAGCCATGAGTTTACTTTGTCTTAAGAATTTTCACTGAAATATTTTTTATAAACTTCTCTCACAAAGCCCAACCCTCACTGTCTGTGGTCTCTGGGGTGTTAAGGCTGACCTTGTCCTGAGAATGCATAGATTTGGCTTCATGACTTCATTAGGGAAGCATGCCTGCCATAACCTGGGTTTGGGTAGACGGACGTACGCAAGTGGAAACTCTGAGGAAATGGAGATTCAGAGCAGGGAAACCAGAGAGTCAATTTAGTCACTGTCTAATACCTTTTTGCATGCAAGTACAAAGCCAATCTCACACGGCGGTGTTGACTAGAATCTCTCTCCTAGGAATTTAGGGAAAGAACAATTCCTAGCATCTGTTTCCTGTTCACTTGCATAGAGGAAACTGGGTGTAAATCACACCAAATATAAATAGAATCAGCATTCAATTTACAGGAGCTACAGCTGGTTACAGTGGCCTTGCATTTTGGTTCTTTCTGTCATTAAAATGTGTGCGTATAGGGACACATTACTTGTTACATGCCTCACAAGGCATTCAAGTGATTTTTAAGCTAAAACCTAAAGCAATGATGTGTTTTTTTACGTTACCTCAGGATTAGCAGGATGACAGCATAACAGATTAAACAATACCGAAAATATCCATATTTACACCGTACACAGCATAATGTTTGACAGAGGGGGTGAAGGTTCAACATTATAGTCATTGTGACTCTGCTTTTTAAAATATATTTGTAAAATAATTCTCAGATGCTAAATTATTCTGCACTCAAATAATTTTAAAATACTGCTTCCAAACTACTGTGTGGTGAAAATTGACATTGAAAATTGTAAATACTGAACTGTTTCTGTGGATACAAAAAGTCTAAGATCTAGTGTTATAAAGATCATCACATTCATTTCAATGCAGTGTCTCTATAACTTATATTAATTAGCTAAATAGCTTTTCTGCAGATATAATTGTTCAACTTTGTTGTTCATGTGTTTTGCATAAGGTCCTGAGGGACTCGGATATTGTTTTTCATGTATCTTTGAACATCTATGCAATCAGTTTGCTATGGAATATTGAATTATTACTTTAGTCTGATACATGGAGCCCATCACACTGTGTGCTGATACAGTCAGACAGGCCCAGGCAAAGCCTTCTTAAATGAGCTACAGTTTAGGGTGGGCTTGGAGTATTTTTCTCCTTTCTCTTACATATGGACAGATAATTGCAGTTGTTCTTCAAATGCTCTGTGGGAGCAGTGAAGTGTGTTAGGTTGTTTGGTTTGTCAATTCTTTTTCCATCTAACAATATTAAAATTAATTTTCACAGGATTCCAGGCATTTGTGCAAAAGTTGGTGCTAAAGCAAGTACACAAATATCAATCAATCCAAGAATGTGACAATTTCTGTGTTTTTAAACCATTGACCGTGACCTTCCTTCTTGATTTTTGCGAAAAATAGAAAGAGGAGGAGTGATTATGTTAGAAAACAGTCCAATGCGTTGGCCAATTGATGTCCAGAGAAGAGACGCAGATAGTGTGGTGTAATAAAAACCTTTATTTACAGCTCCTCAGTGGAGAGCAACAGAGGAGTGCTGTGTTTCCCTCTGGCACTAATTGACTGCCTGCAGCAAGAGAAACATAGACTCTCGCCCCTCGCTGGCGCACTGCTCTCAGATGTACTAATAACTACTATGTTTTTTCTAAAGTCATCCACCTCTGCAGCTATCATAATAGAGTATTCATTTTGATAACACAGGGATTGTTTAATAAAATTAAGATTTTGGGACTGCATTTTTGTGCTACACTGCATGCCTGCTCTTAGTTTAAAAGGTGTGGACCTGTGCAGTAAGTTGTGTGTGCGGTCCATTAAGTGCATGCCTCTTCTTCATGGGCGAGAAACAAGGGAGGGGGGGAGGTGTTAGAGGCAAGGGAAAACCATCTCTCCTTTCCCTTAATTTTTGTGTACGGGCAACAAACGACCACAAAAGTGCTGCTTTCACAGTTTTTTGTGGCCGACGTTGAGCTCCCGGCTGAACGAGACAAAGGAATGGTGGGATGATGAAGTCCCGAGCAGTGCAGGGCAGGTGTTTCCTGGGTCTCTTGGGAGCCGGGGAGTACACCTGCCCACTACTAACCCACTGTGATGGATCGATGAACCAGTAACTGACTCAGCACTTCAAAAGCTCTACCTGGGATTAGAGCACAGAGGACCTGATTGAAACACACTGTCATCCCACAAACAATAACACACATCCATCTTGGAGGGCCAGCTCCTCTTTCCTCCCCTGTGCTTTACTATCACTGAGAATGATTACCTTGTTGATGATGAGAGGAGCAATCTATTGGATAAGAGGCAACGGCTAAATTTCTGCAGACATAATGTCTGATGGCACCACTTGGATACAGTAAACACTATCTGCATCACCACAAAGCAGCTGAATTATCACCTGGTGATCCAATACTGGTTTGCAGATACATACAGAGGCATGAACACTCACACACACAACCCATGCATGGGCTTAAAAACACACATACATTAATGCATACATGTCTACGCTCACACAAAACCTCAATATTTAGTTATGTATGCTACACAAAGCTAGAGAAACATTGCTAAGTGTATGCTGTCAGATTTTCTATAGATGATTTTCGATTTAAAGAATAATAAGGCATTGACTTATGTAGTATAATATCCAGTGCTGGAATGGGTCATTTTGCTAGTCGACCCAGGCAAATCCTCAATGGCTCTTAATCCAGTTGGAGAAATGATTATTATCAGTGCATTTCAACACGTTTGAAGAATTTCTAGGAACACATTTTCTTACAATGCCGTCAATAAAAAAAAAAAAATGTCTCAGACAGATTCACGTGAAGGTATGTGGATGCTCAGAAAAATAAATGACATGCAATGCTTGGACACAACTTTGGAGGGAGCCTTAAGCATGAGGCTGAGCCCATTGCCACTGCCAGCTTCTCTCTTCTTAAGCAAATATTTCCAGTACAAGAAAAGACCAAAGAAAGTCTCAATCTAACTTTAATGTTCAAAATATAATTAGTTGAAAAAATTCACTGTATTTTCTAGAGCAGATGTATTTTGTATTGCAATGTGATATTACTGGCAAAACTCTGTGTGATTATAGATTATTTATAAGTGACAAGGACAGGTAACGGCCTCTGGAAAATGTTTTAAGTGGATGTTTGCATCTGTTTTTTATTTGCATGCTTTTTACTGTAAAGATTGAATTGAGCAAAGCATGCAGAATAAGCAGTTGCTTTTACCTTTACTGATTAAAATGCAGCAACACATAAAGATAATTAAAATAGTGCTTTCATGGGTGAACAATAGAGTAAACGTTTAGAGAGAGACTGGATGCTGTATCATCTGGTCGTGGCATCAGAATGTCTGGCTGCACTTTGCTGTAGCCAGCCGCGCTTCCTTATCTTGTCCTGTTCTGCTTATCTGGCCTGTGTACAGAGTTGGGTCTGTAATGAACGTCACGCCTACACCTCTCCCCATGTGGATGGACTGACTGTTGTCCCACACATCTGTCCACACATGCAGTGGAGGAAGGGTTGGGTGTGTAATGCTCTATGTGCCACTCACACACACACAAACACCTGTGTATCTCTTTCCACATGTGCCCACAGCATGCATGAACAACCCTGCAGCGGGGCGGTGTGGTCAAATGTGGGACCTTGTTCCAGGTGGCAATGACTGATTTAGAGGATGTTGTGGATGGAGGTAGACAGAGGCTGGCCTATGGAGGATATGTGTGACATGTAACATGCAGCGGTGGCGTGGAGTGATGACATCCTCTGTTTAATGAGCAGAGTTAACACAGCCAACCTTAAAGTGAGCCGCCTGCCGCGAAGAGCTGTAAATCTGCCTGCTATCACTGCTGCCCCACTAATACAGGAAGTATTATCTAATAAGTGCAACTAGGAGGACTAATTTCAACAGAGCTGATACCCCCCACAAGCAGTTTCCAAGGGTCTTGCAGTAAAGATGATAACCCAGTTAGAAACTTTTATCACTGAAAAGCAAGTATGGAGTTAGTTTAGTGGGACAGGAACTGGCTGGACATTTTTCTCCCTTTGAGTTGTCTTAGGTGGAGGTTAGTAAAATCAAACATGGTGCTAGACAAATCCCAGACGTCTGGTTGTTCTGATCCAGCTGCCTTCGTTCTGCCACATTCCTGGGCCACGCTGGAACTCTGAAGAACCTCTGTGTCAGTGCCCCTGCTCTGGCCAGCCCTTCAGCCCTGATTTGTAGAGTGCTGGTGTCAAAGGGGACTACTTTGTAGATGGTGTGCTCTGCTTACCTGTTTCCCCACAGCAGAGGCAGTAAATGTCACTCTATGACATTCTCTGGACTATCTCACCCTAACCATTATATGGCTCTGGGATGGACACACCCAGAAAACAAAACAAAACAAAAATAACTTGTTAACAAAACAAAACTCCATATATTCTCAACCTAAAACACTCTTTAAAGCCTGGATTGTAAGAGGCAGAGATTCTCTGTGGATGCAGTGTCTGGCATTTGTCTCCAGCTATAATGCAATTGTGTTACAGAGTTTTCCTCCACTGAGCGAGTGGTAATTGCTGACTAGTCTTTTAACCTTATTAAATCATCCAGAGGCTGTGTTGGAGCGAAGATGGAGTTGATGATACTGCACCTCTCGTGCTTTTAGGAAAAGGAAAGATGCTGACTGCACTTCATCCAGGGGATTATACACTGAATTCAAGCAAAACTGCTGCAGCTAATTAGAAGAAAAGGGAAGCACTGTGACAATCTCCAAGGGATGAACCTCAGGCAGGGATAGTGGATTCTTTTCCTTGCATTTTTCAATTTTTTTGTGCAAGTTAACTTGGCACAGCCATTATTGTTACTGTTTTGGTTATTATGTTTACTACTAGTTGCATTTGCTGCCATTAACATTTATATGGCCTCTTATACATAACAATTGTCAAATTTTATTACCACATATCCATTGACAGCTGTTATTCTATCACTGTGATGTGTGTTTATAAAAAAACACATACGCAGATTTGATCGTTCATGGCCATTTCTCAAAGCCTGACATTCACAATATGGCTGCTGAAACTCCAAAGAGGTTTGGGTCTGAGCTTAATTAGATCCTGTGAAGCTAAATCAAATCAGTCTAAACGAGAGCAGAGAGCCAAACCCTCCCCATACATATATGTCTGTTGTCTTCTCTGTGTGATTGCTATCTCAACAGGAGTCTGTGTTTGGAGGTTGGTTGCTTTAAGGCAAAGCCACCTCTCTACTGCTTCTTGTTCACTTCTTCACCCTTTCCTCCTGCCTCTCATGTATCTTTTTCAACAGTCAAGGGAAGAGGGAGTGAGGAGGATGGCACATTTTCGCCTGTTACTCCTCCCCCTGCTTACACTGCTTAACCTTGACAAGTCAATATGATAAGGACGCAATTTGCTTATCTCCTCCTGACATTACCACTGTTCTCCCTGCTGCGGGGGCATGGGGCCTGCTCCATTAGCATAGCTTACAAACACATCTCTCTCTCTCTCTCTCTCTCTCTCTCTCTACAAGACAATCAAAATATCTTACACATGACGTCGTAAAAAGATATAAAAATGGCCTACAAACCAGGCATCATTTTAAGATGAGATTAAGTTTTACGGGAAAACAAATTGATGAATTGATCCAGCAGTCTGACTGCATGACTAAGTCATCAGTTTCTGGCTAACCTACAATCACACGGCAACCCTACTCCAGAGTCCACAGTCAAATGTGGTGTGCAGGTATATAACTGTGTGTGTCAGGCCAGTGAACTGAGCCCCTCAGCATCTGGCTGGTGCTCCCTGGCCAGAGAAACAGTCAGCCCCCTGGTCTCTAGTTGCAGGGTGGCTCAAACCCAGGTCCATTAGTCACCAGACCCTGGACACCTCTCGCTCATCCCACCACATAAGGTAGCATAATTGATACCCATCAGCCACGGCTATAATATCCTTGGTGGGAAGCAGTGCAGGTGTGGAACGTGCAGCTCATGTTTGGTTAAGAAGGTTCCGAGCAGGGTCCAGGACTCCGGGCCTGTCTCTTTGCCATCACTTCACTTGAAGGTGAGATGATTTAGGTTCCCTGGGAGAAAGTTAATTTCTCTTGATCATTGTGTGCAACCTGGAGCCTTAATGGCGGGCGTAATTAATTCTGCTGATGTTAATCACCAGGGCTGGTCCCCACAATTATCAGCCCTGTGCAGATGGGGCGCGGCGCAGACATGAAAAATTAGGAAAATGAATCTGTAATGGGGTGGCAGATCTAATCTGCGTCAGAGAAAACAAAGTTAGGAAGAGCAAAGAGCCCCAGGATTACAGGTGAAAGCCACTAGTGCTGACAAACCTGTGTGGCAGAGCTGAAAAATGTTGCCGTGTCCAAAGTGTTTGGTAATTACTGTGGCATAGAATTGTTCTATTGTTAATTCATCACTGTAGCAGGGGTTAAGTTCAGCTTCTCCTTTCTGGCCTATGTGTCGGAGAGTAGGGGAAGCAGCGGTGGTCACATGCTTCTGGAGTCATTGTAAGGTTAATCAGGTCCCACTCTCAGTTGTGTGGGCTTTGCAATCAACCTCCATACTTGTCTCCAGGGGGGAAAAAATGAATGTACCACAAAGGAATAAATGAAAGACTAAAGCAGACTGTTTTACTGTGAAAAGGTGCATATATTCACTGTATGCAGGCTAGAATACAGTCATACATGAAGGGACATGCACACAAACACGCACACACGCACACGCACACGCACACGCACGCACGCATACACCTGTTTTTTTTCAATCATGTGTTCTACTGATGGAAGAATTACTAAAGCATTAGTGGTCAAAGGACAGATACTCCCAGAGGACGTTCCCTCTGCCAACGTCAAACAAAATTAAGCAAAATACAACTGATTAATTGAAATAGCAGAAGAGCCATTTTTCAAGCTCTTACTTGGCTCTGGCAGTTGGGCATGCCGTCATTCCTATTTGGTCTGCTTAATTAGTCTTCTACCTATTTTGTCTTTAACAAGGCATACCATGGTTTCTTAGAAAATCTAGGAGGTTAGAACAAATCATTATTCATCATCATTGTTGTTAGAATGGTGAGAACCGAGCAATAGACTGAAGTGCTGGCTGTGATTTAGTTAAAGTGTATTATTGATGAGCTGAATAACTAGCTTTGTAACTTTGTTGTTACTCGCAAAATCAGTGCTCTCCTTTGACTATTGAACAAATTTGAATATCACATATCATGGTAAGCAAGAACAAATCTAATGGACTGCCTCATGATTGGAGTATTGTTACCTGTTTTTTGATGTTGTAATTTATTTTGTTGCAGCCGACATCTTTCAAACAGTAAAACCACCCAACTTTCAACTGTCAAGGTATTTAGTAGTGATCACAGTTGTGATCAATACACACATTGACAACATCACTTTTAAAGTTTTATTTTCCAATATACATTAAAGGTCAAAGGCTCATTTTCTTGTAATTATTCACAGGGGGACAAATGCAATGCTTGAGGTAAACCTCAATAAACAATAATAGATGGACCAGCTGCCTGTTCATTGTTCTGTGTTCAGACGTTGCACAGAGGCAGTGACCAGGTGTTTACAGAGGGCACAGCCACACAGCCTCACGGCAAGGGGAAGGACGTAGTCAGCATTTAAAGGAGCCACGAAAAAGGCCGCAGATCAAAGAAATGAAACAAGAGCCATACCACTCAAATATGATCCGAACTGAAACATTACATTTTGATCATAGTGCGATAACTAGAAACCTCCTGTCCTTGAAGTGCTCAGAAAATTCCTCTATATGTAGTAACAGTTTTTGTAAGTGCACATTCAGAATTTCTCTGGGAGGGCACAGTGACGGAGATTAGTATAGTCATAATTCCAGGGGCTCATATGCTAATGCACTCTTGCCTGTTTGTGTGAGAAAATTGCATTGTGGTTATTAGCGTGACACCAGAGCTCTAAAATGCAACTTGGCAAACGTCCTTATCGGCTTTCAGATACCCTCCATGGATTTACATTTTTATTACAACACAAAAGGGAAACCAAAGTAATATAACCGCACGCGCACAGAACGAATGCCCTCAACTTGAAAGATTTAATTGAATGTATCCAAATGTGATTCATTGAACAATTACACTCTCGTTCTGCGAGCACATAGTGCAATTGTTTTGCCTATACTGGGCTCTCCTCCCCTTTCCTCATCCTCTTGCTAACACTCCCACTCCCATTAAATTAGATATCGGACTGGCCTTTGTAGGAGACACTGAGGAGGAATCAATAGGTGCATTAATTACAGCAATTCATTACCCAAATAAACATGGGACTCAACCTTTGTTGGATACAAATTCAGGGGATGTTAAGTGTTTGGCTAGAGACAAAGGCCTGGACCAGGAATCCCTATTGCATTAATCTGAGGGATCAAACTCCGCTGAGTGCCAGGGCTCCTCCAGGGAGTGTCCAGCCTGGGATCAATCCCCACGCACAGGCAGTGAGTTATGGCTATCGAATACAAACATGGTCACGGAGGCATGGCACAGACACAGCTCTGCTGTGGCTGTGGTGTGTTCTCTATTTTTCTTTCTGTCTTTCTCTTTCTCTCTTTCTCTCTGGCACTTAATGGGAGTCCTACTGGCCCACAATGCAGCGGGCTACAGGGCATGCTCCTGCTCCCCAGATCCCCAGCCTCGCTGCCCATTCAGAGTCTGGTCTCTTGCATACAGGGCCGCAGAGACTCCTGGAGGCTCCTGGCAGAGGACGAAGGTAAAGGACATCCCTCTCCCTCACTGTCATCACTACAGCATGTGCCTATTTGTGAATTATATCTCCAACGGTGGCCATAATAAAACGTGATAATGATGGATCACACCGATAAATTACTGTTGAGTGGATTGCTAGGTCAGATGTGTTAGTGTGTGTGTGAGCAAATGTGTGATAGCCCTGAACACCAAGAAACGTATGAATACCCCTGTGAGCAAGGTAAATACATACATGTAGGCAAATAAAGCACACAGACGCAAATATGTGTATGCATGCACTGCAGTGGGCAGTTTAAACTGTGGCACAGCAAACTGTGATATTTATCTTATCCTCATATGTATGTATTTTGGTGTTTTAGTAGTTGATTAAAGCATGCTCTTACACAGTATTTATGCTGACAAAAGGTTCAACATCATGTGCATCAGTCAAGCCATTTTTATTTATCACGCCACAAAAACAGAAATTTTCCTCAAAGAGCTTCGTCTATAGAACACCATCTATCCTTAGACCTTCAGTTCAGATAAAGTAAAGCTGAACAATATAAACTCTTTAAGGGAGACAAAAAGGAGAGGGATCTGTCTGCCGGTATGGACAGACATGAACAGATGTATATATAAAAGTAAACAGAGATAACACTAGCAACATTAAAAAATAAAGAAACAGAATGAAAATATTAGTTAAATTTGTTTGTTATTAAGAATACAGATCAGATTAGAACATCAAGCTACAATGCTGTATATTCACACTGTCTACTGATAATTTGCTCTTTAAAAATTGAGCACGTGAAGTGAAAAGTTCCTGAAAAAGGAGAGATGCATTGAAATTTACCCTCATATAATTATGAGTGTAAACTCATACTAGTTATGATAAAACAACAACAAAATTACAGTAACAATATTTAACAATCAGAATGATAATGTGTTGGATCATGAAGGAAAATGTGTGTATTCCTCTGCAGCAGACTTCGGGCTTGACCCTCTAAATCACAGTGTGCACATCTGGGCCTAAAATGTTGCAGATGTTGTTTGTGTCTCCTTCTGCCACCATTAATCCTGGCCCAGTTTATCAAAGCTGGGCACACTTTGAGAATGAACTCATGCCAGATGAACTTACTGGGTACACAGTTTTGGTCTCACCTGACCTGTTTAATGTGGGCTGACGTTTCATTGGACTAAACTTTTCAGCAACCCTGAGACAATATCTGACCTGACCCACTTTTCGTCTACTGCACCTCTGTCCTCTCAGCACAGAACCTCAGGAACTCTAATCTTTGAATTCTATGTGGTGATGAATGTCGTTTTTCCTCAAAGATTTCACGCTACCAGCATAAATCTAACAAATTTAAGCTTGTGAATAATTAGGTTTTAGTAGGTTTCATTTATTGTGAATATCCAAACACTGTTACAGTTTTAAACCATTCAAGTACACCTGTTAACACTTAAGGCTAAAAGGTGATTAGTTTTTCATAAAAGTCCATTTGAGTTGGCCACCATCCAAAAGTGTTACTAATTAAAAATCAATCTGTGGGCCATTAGTGAGAAGGTGTGTGCCAAGGTTGTGTGTATCAGAGGATCATTTGTAATGAGGCTAGCTTTGGATCTGGAGGAGGGAGAGAAGGTGGGATGGGAATGAGGGGAGATCTGAGATAATCTAGGGACCTGCTGTTGCTCAACTTAACAATTGATACTATGTGTAAAGATGCTGAACTTGTAGTCTTCACTAATTGATCCACTTACCCTCATCGGGAGAAAACAGAGAAATAAATGTGGGTGTTCATTGCATGCGAGAGACTCCATAGATAACTATTAAAGCTGGATTTGTTGCCCTGATTCTGATGGCTATGGAAGGGATTGCAGAGCAGGAAGGCATTTGTCTGCTTTAGCAGGAGCTGTGTTAGATGTTTATGTGATAAATGTTAGGTAACTCAGACCAGCACCTTTGGGAACAGCAACCTGGAGCCAGGATTCTGGAACTTATTAAAGTTGCAAGGGTGTATTTTATAGCACCTCTCTAAAATCTGCCCAATTACAGAGGTGTACTGTGCCGGTACTGATGCCTACCAATTTGGCCCTAAGTCCAAATTGCACCACCACTTTCGTCAAAATGGACAGTTCACTGCGATGAGATTGAAAAAAACTTTAAAAGAACCAATGACAGAAGGGACTTTGGAGGGTACGAGCCCTACTTTTATGTCAAATAAAAAGGTCAGCACATATATGTTGGTGGCCAATTTCTATCCCTTAATCGTTCTTTATGGTAGAGCAGTGGCTAATGTGGCATAAAACTCTACCCTCTAGATCAGCTATGGTAGTAAAAAGAGGCATTGACTGTATTATAGGAATAATTGTTAAAATGAGTTTGAAGGTGGTTAGTTTTAACTGTTCCTTACTTATATACACACAGTGGCTTGGGGTGTGTTTATAGAGTTGGTAAGCTCCAGGATTGGGTCACATAGCTAAAACCAAATCTGTGTGCATAATGACTTCATTTGTTCCAAGTAACTATATAAAACTAGGGATTTACTAAACATGGTTGCACCATTAAATCCTAAATGTCTTAAGTGAAGACTTTACTATTGTATGAATCAGTTGCTAGAAAACATCTTTAATGTCACCCATTCAATCACAACATAGTTTAAAAAGCTAAGATAACTTCCAAGACAACCAATCTTTTGTAAAGTAGATTTAGCATTAGCGCATTTTAGATTAAGCTTAAGCAACCATATTAGGTAATTTAGGCTAACGATAATGGCATGTTGTTTTGTAATTTTAGGTATGTTATATTCATTTGGTGAAGTGTAATTTTTACGTCATTATTAGCATTTTTAATAAGAATGAGGTCAGACACTGTACATCGATCATATTCAATATTAGGCTGCCTTTACTCCTCAATGAAAACGGGTCATACATTGGCAAGCAAACTACACACACAACAGGAAACACTTGCAGTTAGTATCTGTAAATATTTTGCATGTCTAAGTACAAACTACTTTGTGTGGTGCAACCTGTTTTGATCTGTAAACTTTATCTTAGGAAACATCATTTGAAAGTGTGGATTTGCATGTGACTGCCAGGCATAGAGAGAAACTGAGTGATAGAGCAAGAAAACAAAGAGTAGTAGTGAGTGTAAGAGGAGGAGATAGATTGTGTGTGGATGTTTGTGTTGGAGAGAAGTAGAGAGAGTGGTGTTGCGTGCTTTTGAAAATACATGAGTCTTGAGTGCGATCTGTGGTTGCTATGACAGAGGAAACTCAAGGAGAGCTCAATAACAGAGCTGTCAATGTATTCCCTATTTGAGTTTATTTTTAGTGCAGGCATCATAGGCCTCATGCATATTTCAATAGATCTTTTGTATATTAGGTGCGAGGGCACACACAAACTGGAGTGAGGACTAGCACAACATGACTCCAAGAAATATGGGCTTGATACTCAGATTTGACAGAACAGCTCAGTGTGGCCCTAGATAGGTTGGGTTTGACTTTCAGTGGATGGGGTAGTAAGACCTTCATTGATTGCATTTTGAGACAACAAAGAGATGACATTGAATCTACTATAAGGAATGAGACAAAAAGATGTACAACGTATTAAACTTGCAGCGCCAGCCAATGTGTAGTATACAAAACAGAAGTAAAATAATACATACCTTTGGCTGGCAGAAACACAAACACACACACGCACACAGGTAGTTATGTTGTAAAGACTTTTTGTTTCAAGCTGCTTTCTAGATTAGATTTTCAAGGATTGCGCACAAAGGGATGAATTCTAATCAATGCTTTTGCACATCACATTGGAGATATATCATTGCCGAGTTGTAGATTATGTCATCTAATGGTTCAATTTCAATTTCTGATTAAATCAAACTTTATGAAGCTGGCATTGCTTTTCTGATAATGGTGCCATAACTTTGCAGCAAATGTGTGTATTTGGTGACATCCGCCTGTTCCCCCACCTTCCCCTGGAAGCTGTGGCTGACTACCCATAACACCCCTGTGAATGAAGCCCAGTTCATAACCTGAAAACAGCAGCAAGCAGCCTTTTTAGATTCCACACGAGAGCTTTGGGAAGATCAGGCATGCAGTTTTTCCATTACATCAATGTCTTGGAATTTACTCTTGATGTTAGCTGGATTTTATTAAAGAGGCAGTCTCTGTTGCCTTTGAGGCTTTATTTTAATATGCATATGTCACATTATGGCACATATATTCTATAATTGATTCCTGTGATGAGACAAGTGGCTGACATCTCCCAGGTCTGTGTAATGTACAAGAGACAGCCGTATTTTTTCTCTAAAATGGAGGAAATTTGGCTACAAAGAGCCCTACAGGGTTAAACATCCTCAGATGTCACAAGGTGTTACTTCACACTCTGGATTGCACTACAGATCACTGCCAGGAGAGGGAGTTTTTCCTGTCAAGGATGTGATTGGCTCCATTAAGGCAGCTGTGCTTTACCTTAAGGGGACTTTATTTCAATCAGGAGAGACTTATTTGCAGACGTGCAAGATTTTATTGTACATAAGCATATGAAATGAACAGTCTTTGGAGCTTTGGACTCCATCGTTATAGAATAATTTGTAAAAAAGGGTAAGGAAGCCAAGACAAGTGGAAGGGGAGGGGGAGGGTTGCACGCATTGCCTAAAATGACAGCTGACAGCAGCAGGGATAGAAACAGATTTAAAGCTGGGTTGTGACGCTGTGATTGGCCCTTGGAATTTGTGGCCGATTCTGCTTTGTTTAACAGGAAGGTGAACACCTCCAACAGCTGATTTAATTTAGGCAGAGAGGAGTGATTAAGTGTTAGGTCTTCCTGAAAGAATTTACGCTGAGCTACTTTTCTATCCAGAAAAAAATGAGAAACTGTTTGCATGAAGCGTCTGCCGCAGAAACAGGCTTCAACACTCAGGGCTCAACAGCTGGTTTCAGCTTCAGTTCAGCTAAAAGAAACAGCTTGGTGAACCACAATCAGGTACTCATGAGTATGTGAGTGAGATGTATCTTGTTCTTGAATGATTTTTGTTATTACAAATATCCTCCGTATGGAAAATACATTTCTATTTCTATCATCTTTTGAGTAATAACTAAGGTATTTTGTGCAGTGCTTGTCTGTTTTGAGTCAACGCGTTGCCTCCTGAAACCTAACATGCATGTCTTTTTCTGTAAGAGGAAACCGCAGAGAAAACCCACATGAACATTAAAAAGAATATACAAACTCCTCACTTTAAAAGGGACTGTGGTAAACATTTAAACCCATGGCAAACCACTGAACCACCGAATGTCCATATAATTCAATGCAATAACGATTGTAAAATAATTTTCCGTGATTTCACAACTGGGACTGGCTATTATATAAAATGTTTTGAATAGAATTTGATTTACCTTAAAGCCATTAATTACAAAGCTTTCAAGATAAATTACAAAATCCTGATGCTCATGTATCAAAAAGTGCTCAGAAATGATTTAAAATACCATCTCAAGCGAAATTCAATGTTTAACATTTCTATTCTTTTTAAATGTTCCTACATTACTCAATAGCTAAGCTTTGTCATTACTTCCAAAGCACTCCCTGCAAGCTAAAACTGATCCACTATCTGACCCACCTGGGGCAAGCATGGACATAAACACTCTGTGTACAAAGAAACAGTATGCAGTGATGTAAAACCCATAAAAACACACACTGAAGGCCCTTCATTCATTAAGTTGATACTATTTGAATGGCAATTTAAATCCCGTCTGTCATCAAGAGCTGAGCCTACTAAATGGGCTGAAAGAGTTAACAGTTTTAAATAACGTAAGGGGAGTATGAATTTGAGGATTAAATTAAAGAAGGATTCATTTTAAAAGGACTGCAAAGGACGTATCCTGTTTGAAGCTGCAACCTTACTTAGATGTGTAATTACACAGAGAATGCCAAAGTAAAAATATCCTTACGCCATTGGAAATCTATTGTGTCTATGGATTGGCCTAGAACTTTCAAGGTGCTCTAACGAGAGGGAGAGGAGCGGTCACATTGATGGCAGAGGGGGCATCAGATTTCCATTATTGACTGCTGCAGATATTGCACTGTAGCGGTGTGTAAATTGGTTCCTGAGGGGTTTTCAGCTCTCTGAACTGGGGCGAAGTATGCAGGTCCCCCCCCCCCCCTCCCCCCCATGCTCTGTAAATTGTAGTGGCGGATCGCTTCCAGTCCCTCACTGGCGCCAGGCCCCCTCCTCTGATCAATACCTAATTCCAGCCTGTGCAATCAGCCACCGTTACCCAGGCAACGCTGATGTCACACAAGTTGAGTGCTTGCTGTTACAACAAATCATGTCCTTTAAGCAAACGTAATTGAGTATTTGTACAGTAGGCTGTCAACTGAGACTATTTACATCAAGCCTGAACCTGCAGGACATTAGTTATGCCTGTTCTCTGAGGGAAGAGCTCAACAGAGCCGGTGACCTTACAAAGTAGCCACGAGGAGGTAACTATGGCAACACAGGCTACTTTGGAGCAGGGCAACTCCTGAGAGGATCGGGGTCACAGCTCTGCAGGAGATGGGATGGAGCCCACTCTCTTTTTGGGCGGGGTGAGCTCAAACACTTGTGAGGAAAATTAGTAACTTGTCCTTGTTCCCAGCCAGAAGACACAGGTACAGAAAATGATTGATGTACAGTCAGTATCAGCTGTAATATCACAAATCAGAGGATTTCTTTTAAATCAGTTTACTTCATTATTCATGCTGAGCCACAGCCAGTTTGATTGAACAAATTAGCATGTTAGGGAACAGTTTAATAACTTATTATTTTTCAGGTAGATGCAGTACTGCACATAGCATGTAGTGTCCAGTTAGTTATGAAATGTGTCATATTATTTAATACAACAACATCCTGTCTCTCAGAGAACAACTCCACAAATCATAATGGTTTTAGACTGCGTGCCAAGTATTAATAATTTTGGCTTCCTTGCATGTGCCAAAAGCATGGATGAACCACGTAATTTCCTAGGTCTTCCCAAACATTCAATTTGTCCAGTAGTCTTTATTGAGCAAAAGTATTAATGAACATTAACTTTAAGAAAAGATTTCCTGATTATAATGTTACTATTATATACATTATATATTATATTATTTCACATAATAAAAATAGTTTGAATTACCAATAGGAAACCTTAATCCGCAGTCAGATCTCTAAAGCAGTTTTAACTGAACCAAACAGTAAAAAAGATTTATTGGTAATCATTGGCTTTTCTAGGAAGAAAAGCCACAAGATGCTTCTTCATTCGGTGTCCTGGCATATTTGTACTCAGGGTCCTGGGATGGGAACAATTATTATTATATTTCAATGACGGGGCAAAAACTCAAAATAGTATTATTACTCGAAAGGCAGCTAAACATGAAGCAAAATACCTCTGTCAACTTTACAATAACCCACTTTTATTGGACATTAATGTAATCTTCATATTAAAAATGTCAAACCCCACAACATAACCTATCAAATCTTAAAATCATATTTCTATTATCGCTCTTAAATGCAATTTTATTATCATTTGTCAAAGTTATTGGTCATTTATCCCGGCAGAACAATTATACTGTATGTCTCACAGTGGGATGTACAACAGTTGGTGACTCATAAAGACATAAAGAAGGAGGCGCAGAGTGATGGCCATAAATACTTAATTGTTTGTGCTCACAGAAAATAAATTGTAGGCTTCTCAGCTGTAAATCAAATGTGAATTTAAAACAATAAGGTGAGCATTAATGTTTCTACTGCTTCAAGCCAAGTCCATGATCATCACCACAACTTTTATGCATGTCATTTAAAGTCATGCACACACATTTAGGAAACAGGTAAACGTAGTCATCAGGGGTTTTGTAGTTTCACCAGGATTTAAACTGTTGCTATGAATTTAGTTTGGTGTTGTTTGGTTTCAATCATCAATCCAAAATTTGATGACTCTAAAACATTAAGTGTTTTTTCTTTTGTGTGCTAAGAAGTTGAATGAATGACCGCCAAATCCTTAAACATAGTTACAAGCAGGATTCTTTTGTGTTTGCTGTTGGTTTGGTGTAGATTAACTCTCCCCAGAGCCTCCATGGCCCCTTATTCAATCAGTATGTCTCCACGTCCACTGTTTCCTGGCACTGATGTATTACAGGGTGCAAGCAATGGTGTGCGCCGTCACTGCGTGGATCAAGTTATGTCATAGCCATTTCACAGCAGCTGCAATATTATTCAGTGGCCGTTCAGAGACGCTGAGGAGTGAAGACATTAGTTTGATCTGCCAGGTATAATCTCTTTATCTGAATGTGGATTGAGTAAGGCAAGATGAAGGTCGACAGGATTTCATAGTGCAAACGCAGACAAAAAGAGGGCAGCGAGAGTGGAGAGAGTGAGAGAATGGAGACAAAGACAAAATACTTTTTAAACAATAAAATGCTTTTCAACTTATATTTAATCAGCCAAATCAAAAATAAAGTGTAGAAGTTATTCTCCATGTTTCTTATTGTGAACAAAGCATGAAGAGACCCCTACCCTACTCTGCGATTTCCTTTCCGTTGTACTCAGCCCCAACCCCATTTATTATTATTGATATCAATCTTTTTAAGATTTATATCTTAAAATCTTTCTTATCTTTTTAAGCAATTTTAAGAATTTTTAATTTAAAAGCAAAATAATTTACTCAAACAGCCATGCTGTGTATTTAAAAAAAGAATTACTCAAACAGGAGAATATAGTGCATTAACGGTGGATTAACACATATTTGGTGTACTGGGTACTACAGCCAAAAAGATGTATGTGGTATTGAGTCAAACTATTCTACAGTGTCCATGTTCATCGTAATGAAGGAACGTGTCACCCAGTGCAACAACATTTATTCTTTACTGATGGGCACCTGTATATTTGATGATATTGCTCTAGTTCATGAAAATCAATGTTGATTAAATTGTTAAGGAAAAAGATGAAGTTATTTCTTTCTTTTAATGTTAGGGCTTTCAGCACCAGGATAACACTTTTTTTGAATTTGTATTTGTTTTATTGGCATTCTAAACAATCTGCAATCTGAGAACAACTTAACGTACACACGTTCCACCAAAACAAGTTTCTTCCCAAGGCTATTTTGCAACAGCACCGTGGCTCTGCTCGGCGCTTAGCACCGCCCAAGACGATTGGTTTTAAAGAAATGCCAATAAACAAGAGCACGCATTCCTCCTATCCAGGAATGCTATGTGAACTTGCCAGACCCTCCTTCACAGCACAGTGGAGGAAGGTCAGGCAATGTGAGACTAGTTTGCACATTGAAACCGTTTACTCGCAAGTTTGCGAGTTTGTGGATGTTGAGCTCAAGGTTTCCCTCCAGGCCAAAGAGAGCATTTTCGATAGAATATGGAGATATTGTAATGTTAATCTGATTCAGACCATAGTGTAAATTTCCATATTATTACACAAATGTATTCTTCTGTTGGATGCTTTATTCAAGGTGACATTGCACGCTATACATTATGGTATGACAATATGCTGAATGTGATTAAACAGCACTTATTCAACTTGTCATTTCCCACAAGGGTTAAATAAATAAACTGAATTAAATCTGACTATTCTTCCGTCTCAAAAGGAAAACAAAAGCTGAGACTCTGCTTTGCATATTCCCTGACACCTCTCGACTAACAGATGAGACATGATTTAAATAAGAGCTTGCTTTCCTCACCTGTCGACCTCCTGTATATTTTATTTATGGCCTAAAACACATCTTTTAATTCCAGATATACATTTTTTGTGATAGCCAAGTGTCAGTACCCAGACTCAAGGTACTGGCTTATACCCATTTTTCAAGACCACAATGCATACAAAAGATGTGCTTTAGAAAGGGTGAAAAATGAAAAGGGGTGAGTTAACATTAATTAATATTCGATGCAGTAAAAATGAAAGCCAGGCCCGTGCTAATTTCAATAGACAATTAATCATGAGGCTCAGTAATTACACCGGGGAGTTTACAAATCATTTTTTTAAGGGGGCAGAGTAAAGGAAAGGAGATAATCCCCTACCTATCACTACTGGCTTCCCACCAATCCCTGCAGAAAGAGCAATTAGAGCAAACAGCAGCAGAGCAGTAATTGTGTACCAGGATGAGATGAAGGCAGAATCTTAATTGCAGTATATGAAGATCACTTGCTCTCACACCTGATTGTGGGGAGAAAAAAAAGTGCCGGCCAGAGCAAGTCTGTAACACCTCCAGGTGCCAGAGTAAAAATAACCTCAACAGGAGCTCCTGCTGTATGAGGCTGTGTAGGACATGACATGTGGGCGTCCAGAGCGCCCCGTTCTGTCACAGTGAGGCTACCACAAATTCACAACTAAATCTCACAGGGCATGTAACCATTATTTCACGTGTCACAAATTCTTTTCATTTGGTTCAAAAGACTCCTATTGGCTTGTTATGAGAATGTGAAAAGGTTTGTCATGCGCAGTTAGAAGGAATGTAAATTATTTCCAGTCTGGGTTATTTTTAAAGTGAGCACAAATACCTGTGCAGCGCTGTCTTATCACCCTTAACATTTTTTCATATGATCATTTACAAGAGAAAGTGAGCATCTAGAGAAGCTAAACCAGTATTATTGTCTGTTTTCACTGAGGAAACATGAACACATGATTGTGTTTAGATTTCAAATCTTTCTTACATTACAAAAGAGGATTTTGGCTGAATAAATCTCCGATATTTGTATTTAAAAAATGTAAATTTACAGTTTCAGGTGTGTCAATGAATGTCACACCCATCTATCTCCCCTTATTTCCTGTCTGCCTCTTTACTATCAAATAACCTGTAACAGTAAGAATGCTGGTCTGCTAATGTCTCTGCATCTGTTTTATCAAAGCTTCACGGTTTCCAGTTGAGAAATTAATTTGGCCTGTGCATTTTCCTAAACTGCTGATAGCACTTGACGTAACATCGGCGGTATCTTTGTACACCATGTGCCTATCACAAAGAACCTAAACTTTCCTAAATGTAGTGGTACATGTATATTTTGTATATTTGTCTATTTGTATATTATTGTGTGATTTATTTGTATATTTATTTCCGTTTATTTTATTACACTTTCACTATCTAATCTTATTTTTCTAGCATTTTACAGCTCTTATAAATAGGTTATAGCTTTAAGTGTGTTCGTTATAGTCATTTACACATTTATTTTAGTTTTCACCCCCCAAACCTTTACTGGTATTCCAAATAAAGCACTTGTTTGTTTGACATGACTATTTAAAGGAAAGTGTTTCTCAGTGAAGTACACCACAACCTGCTCACTGATCCCAGATCAGCACTCCAACTGCTCAGGCATAAGTGCAAATCCAGGTTGTTGCTTGTTTGAGTGTGTTTATGGTGAATCGTTTGGGCTCATGAGGAAAGATATTAAGCCAGGTCACTTAAAAATGGTGTTGAAATATTGTGCTGTCAGCACATTACCACATCACCTCATGACGTACAGTTGAAGCACACAGCACAAGGCTCCAGCCCTTCACCACAGTGTTGTTGCTGGCTGCCTTCTCACTGTGACACGAGCCGGGAATTAACATCCAAGGGTTAAAGCTTTACTGCAACCCTTTTAACTGCAGTCATTTTGTAAGATGGCTAATAAATACATTCCTTGTTATTATTAAACATCAATCTATTTATCAAAGGATATGGGGACCAGCTTGGTGCAGTTTTACAAACTTTTAGATTTCACAGGGGGATTCTCGGCACAGCCTCTCTTTTTTGAGTTTGGAGAGAAAAGTGCCATATTGTGTTTGAATTGTGTGGCTGCTTTGTTTACAGTTCGCCAGTAGGAGAAGTGATTCAACACTTACTTTAACATGACAGCTGGATTACTGTGGGTTGGAAAATAAAATACTGTGCAATTTAGCAGTAAACAGTTAAAGCTCACCCGAAATATCAGGATCAACACAGTGATTACCCTGTTTGTTTTTAATGTTCAGTAAACATTTTATATTGTACATTTTATAGTACAACTTCTACTGTAGGGACATGATTTTTTTCTGAATATGCACATAGTCTGGAATCGAACGTACACTGACATGATCTTCACACTGTGATCTTCATATTTTGTTCTTTTAGATTTAATGTACCCAGTGGTACATTTTTTTTAAATATGATACATCAATTTAAATAAAATTAAAGAGAAAAACACCTAACAGTATACAACATATTTGTTAATTTTGTAATTACAATCACTTGCTCATCATTTACTCAGAGATCAAAGTACACTGTCTAATTTAGGAAACTATAATTGTACATTTAACAAACAATTGTTTTTAGTTACAAATAATATACTATTTTCCCCAATACATTACATTTTTAGCAAATATTCATTTATTTCATCTTAACTGATTCTTGTACGTCACAAGATCCCATTTATAATATTGTAATCAGTGCTTTATACATTTATATCATGTTATAATTAAGGATCTTTTTAAAGCTTATCTGTTTCTTTATTGATAAATAAACATAAACATCTGACTAATCCAACCAGACTCTTTCTTTTGACTGTGTATCAGTAAAACTACTGGTGTAACACAATTAATCTCAGTGCTTTGTCTTAGATATGTCGAGACTACTGGGAAATGCAAGATTTTACTGATCTACTTAGAAGAAGTGTGTCCTCTCCAGGAAAGCCTGATAATCGTTAAAAAATGAATTAGATCCACAGTGAATGATCAGTGCCGCCTGTGATCTCAGTTTATTCTGTAAGAAGATACAAGGGCAGGCGTGCCGGAGCCTCGTGGTTCAACCCTGGCTTCCTGTGTAACAGTATAGCATTTCTGTTTAACTTTATAATCAGCGTTTTATCAATGCAATGCTTTTCTTCTGCCTAATAATGAAACAACACAAATAAAATAAATTGTGATCAATGGAGGCGAGCAGAGACAGATGAGGAGTCTGTCACACTGGGTATGATACCAATTTATCTCTTTAATGCATCTCCATGGGGTTCTCTCACTAAAGGATACAGATTACTGAACCCCTTGTCTCAGAGGGAAATGCGTGAGAAGAATCCATATAACATTCAGAGATGGAGAGCCCTTCTTTCATCTTGTATCATTCATGCTTCTTGGTCACTCTCTACAGCAAACGCGAGAATCCAGCAAACATGTGTACACATATTCAGAGGAAATATGATGTTTTCGAGCATTTAAAACGGCAATAAAGTAATCTAATTCACATGACTGCAGATTTACATGTACATGCATTAATGTTCCTTAATATAAGTTGGTGTTTGGTGTAAAGAATGATAGATCAGTCTAGTGTCTTTAGAGAAGTGGGCATGGTGAGCTGATGGACAGGGTCAGACTGACATGTCACATGAGAGGCTGTGGTGTTGTTGATATGATTCAACCAAGCCATTGCAAGTGTGCGGAGAATTGATTCAGGAAGCAGAGGCAGAGAGCTTCAAGGGGGCGGATGCTAAAGTCCACACACGCTGCTTGGAGACAAACATTTTGGAAGACTGATTCTTGGTGAAAATACTGTTTGATTGAAGAAATGATTTCTTGTTTCCCACCACACAACTTTTTGTAAATACACCTTTTATTCCTGAACTTAAACACAGAGAGTGGTCATGTAGAGTCCCAACGGGTACAAAAGATGCTGGAAAGCAGAACCGGGAGAGGAGGTCTCTCCTCAAGGTGTGGTCAACGAAGCAAGCACGCGCTGCTCTGGAGGGCAAATTAAAACAGGGCACTGGGTGAGTCAGTTTAACACAGTCCAACCCCTCTTATACATACACACTTGTCCCGGCAAGCATAGAGGACGCATGGAGTGGAGATCAATACCATTAATGTTACGAGCTGGGTCAGCCTTTAGTAGCTGTGAGTTCTATGAGCCCAGGTTAGCTTAGCCTATTGTAACAATATGGTACCACAAACAGAGTCCTCTATAAACTCCAGTATTTGCATAGCTCTGCCACCCATCTACTTACCAGTACATGTGACCACACATAAGATTTACGTGACCACATCACCACAGTCCTTTATGACCTCCACTGGCTTCTGGTTAACCCGCAGAAACCTAAGGTCATTTTTACAGTTCATTGTCCGTCTGGTTTTATTTTCTAAAAAAGCTTGTAAAACATCAACCCTGTTGTCTACAGTCAGATTAACATCATTTTTTCAGGACAAACTGGTGGTATTAGAATATTTCGGCTGCAGTGAGGTCACTTAAATGTTAAAACTGGTTGCAGGACTTTAAAGACAAATAAATAAATAAAACTGAATGTAAATCTTGATATGAATTGATATCACACACAGAGCTGCAACAATCGGTGAGTTTCTATGTTTTATGTTTATAAAATGATTGAATTATGAATCAGAGGTGCTGTTTTTGCTCAGATACGATTCCTCTCGGTTCCTTAGGGTTAAACACAGGATAAATCTCAAGGTTCTACTAAACACCTAGAAGGCCCTGAAAAGCCTGGCCCCCTCTGTTTAGTTTTTTGTTTGTTTAGCTTTTTTGTTTTTATTTGGACGTAGAGCGTCCTCAAGGACGTTGAAAAGCTCTTAATAAGTTTTATGTACTGTGATTATTATTAATAGTATATGAGTTATAAGTAAATCTGCAAATCTGCAACTCCAGTGTTTACATAATTTGTGTTTATAGTTTGTTAGATTTTGTTTGATTTTGTATTTTTCATGTCCATGTGTCATGTTGGATTGACTTTGTGTCTGTCTTTTTGTGAACATTTGGAAAAGCGTGTTATGTGTAGGTTGTTTTATGAAAAATAAAACCACATCAAAACCATTGGGAGCTGGTAAAGTAGAAATCAAATCTGAAAAATCTGGAGCGACACAATCAGCAGCTTGGGGTTTTCCACTTCCTGGAAAGAATGAGTCATAAACAACTAAAGCCATAAACAATAGGAGCTTTGCAGCGGGGTGAGAGACAGAAATCTAACATGTGCTGGTGAATGAAGACAAGGCAAGGCACACCCCTGCAGTAAATAAGGAATTCCCTGCAGCTCTGCTCACAAACCAGAAGGCAAAAGTCCACCAGGTCACCAGTAACGGAAAAAAACAAACTAATAGCAGAGAAATATTTGAGGTCAGGCAGTAAAAATGCAGCTGCTCTTTGCTCCAAGCATGAAGGACAACACTATTATCTGTAATATGAATGCTTTGATCCTAAAATTCCTCATTAGATATGAACATGTCGAGCAGGATTTGTTATGTGCAGCAACTTGGAACAAAACTCCCATGCTACACATTTTCTGAGGGAAATGTTTTCATGTAATGCCAAGCACACTGAAAAATAGATAAATCAGTTTATGTCTT